>NC_090227.1:37150004-37450004 GCF_024489055.1 Chanodichthys erythropterus | reverse complement strand
ATTCATTTTCATATATTGAAAAAAATAAATAAAAAAGGTGATTAAATGATGACAAAATTTTAATGTTTGACTGATCTACCCCTTTTAAAAAAAAAGAAGTGCCTAATTGTATTGAATGTGCACTTGTATGTACTTCAAATCTTAGAAGTGTATATATATATTTTTAAAAAAACTACTTGCAGAGAATATAATGAAAAAAGGAACATTTAAGTGTACTTGAATAGAGTACACTTTCATGACACAAGTACACTTTATCATTTTTTAAAATTAAAATTTTACTTAAAAGGAACATTTTAAATCATGTTGTAATACTACACATTGTAATCACACTTATTTTGATGTTGAATTATTAATGAGGTTAATTTTAACTAACATGTTATTTTGATATTGCATTTACAGTTAATGTTTTTTATGTACTAAATTGCAAATTTGTCATTTCAAATGTGTAATTACAAATATATTTAAATACATGACTTCACTAGAAGCTTCAATAGAAATTACATTAAAGTATATATTAGTTTACCATAAATGCTTAACAGTACATTCAACAGTAACCATAATTCAAAGACAATATTTCATATATTTCAAATAATTCAATGTAATTATGAAATATGCATGTTTGAGCTGTTTTAAATGAAAGCAACTTGCACTGACATATTTTAAAATATGTCTGTGCCATTGTTTTGTCAAGATGCACACCAATAATATTTTTTTCAAAGGCATAAAAGCTACTTATGTCCTAATTGAACTAAGGCCTAATCCATGGCTTAATCTAAGCCCTGCCTGTGAAACCAGGGCATAAAGATGTACTTAAGTCCTTCTTAAGTGGGTCAAAAAAATATTTATTAAAGTTAAACTATAATACATTTTTATTTAATTGTAAATATGCAGTTAAGTGTCAGAAAACCTTAGGTTCTGTCTGCAATTAAGTATACTTTAAAATATATAATTTCCATAATTAGCTCTCTTTTAAAAGTATGTTAAAGTTCTTTTTTCACAAGGGTATCCCTTTTAGTTATGCTTTCTGTGGTGTAGTAAAGATTTCAGCATCTGAACTGTGCTGAGGAGGGCATAACTTCTAATTATGAGTTTAGATTACTGCAATAAGAGATTGTTGTGGAGAAAGGCTTAAGTTTAACCAAGCCCCCATTGTATAAATATTCCTACACTCCAGGCTGAGGTTTGTACTGTGGTTTTGGCAGTGTATCAGATGCGTTCATGCTTAAATCAATCTGTGGTTTAAAAAGAAAGAAAGAAAAAAAGACACACATGAAAAGTGACAGCTCAATCTCTGAATACTGTCTGGAGGCGTTGTAAGGGAAGACAGTGTCACTTTCTGCTTCTCTGTTAAATGGTAACCTTAGGTAGCATAGCTGGTGGCTAATGTTAACATATCATTTGAGCTTGTCACCTAGAGGTTAGAGTTACATCCCTGTTTAGATCTCAGCAATTAATAGTATATTAGTGGCACACCTACTAGTCAACCACATACTCTATAGGTGGTTCACTAATACAGTTAGTGTAGCTTTGCATGCCATGTCCCTTTTTTGTCATTTTGTTTTGTTGTTATACACTTACATGAAAGGCATTTTACCTGGTGGATAATAGCCAGCAAGCCTTGCTTACAATCATTCCACGTCTCTCGTGTACAAGAGTTTTCTATACACAAGAGATTGTCGAACGTGTCGGTGCAAATGCAGTGATGCTTAATGCTAATGAATGAAAATATGCTACAAAACAGTAGGTATTATGGGTTGCATATAGATGGCTAATAAAACTAACAAAATTAAAGTCACCATGAAATCAGAATTGACTATTCTTTTTTTTATGTCTTGATTTATATATACACATAATTTTTCATATGTCCTCATATTCTCAAAAATAACTTCCCTCAACCCCTTGCAACGACATCTCTTTTCTTCTGATGACAAGTTTATTGGCACAAGGGCAGGACAATCTATCACTTACATGAAATCACAGAAATAGCAAACACCAATGATCCAATCAATTCCCAATGGATAAAATTAAGTACCACCCTACATTTTTGAGTTTCTCTTGGATACCACAATAGGAAAGAACACTACCACAATTCCGTTTCATTATTAAATAATTGTTGCATTATTTTATTTTACACTTTTATTTCCATTTATTACTCAATAAAATGTGGCTGTTTTCATAAATGAACCAAACAGACGTCTACATGTTTGATTTAGTGTTGTCAAATGTACCAATCACAATACCAAGTTGGTACTGAAATTTTAAAAATGTGATGCTTTGATTCGATTCGTAAACACCTTTGATTGGCAATTGTATTCACTCGCTCGTCAGATATGTCTGTGATTGACTACAATGATCAATGCTTCAAAAACATCTTTTTTAAATAGACATCAATGATGCTCTTCAACGAGCGCTTACACAGATACACACAGGAGTGTTTGAAAGCAGGCGTCTATCAGCGGTCTTCTGTGTTCTTTCAAACGCACCTGTGCCAATACTGCAGCCAATCACAGACGTATCTGATGAACACGTCAACACAAAGGCCAATCGGAGGTGTTTACGAATCCGCTCAACAGCGCTCAAAGCATCACATTTTTAAAAGTTCGGTACTTTTGACAACACTAGTTTGATTGGTGGATAGACACTTGTTCACTATTCCCTTTGTAGTAGTATATAGAGAAAAAAGAATGATTTTGACAGTTTTTATGAAGGAAGCTAAATGCCACTAGATTGGTTGTGATTGCATATGCATTTCTGATTGGTCAGTGACGTGGCAATGTGCCTACATTTTGGTTACTTGACTTACAGTAATAGCGCAATGAATGGAAAATACTTTAGCTGGGAATTGATGGATTTTTCTTTCTTTTTTTTTACAAAATATTTTTTTAATTTTATTTTTGGGGGAGGTGGGAGGGTGCTGCCAGTGGTCGTCAGGGTGGTTCAAAACAGCAGTGGAAGCATTGGCTGCAAAATGAAGTCAGGCCTCCAGGTTTTTCTGGGAAAAAAGTTCTCCATGGTCCAAGGTCAATGACCTGCTCTGTAGCACTCTCCAGTCCACCTCGGGGCACCTGCTAATGTCAGGCCTCTTTTAGATTCCCCAAATCGTGGCTCACCACTGGTTATTTTCAGCAGTGCTAAGTGATCCCAGTGACCCTGGAGGTCTGACATGCTGCTTTTTTTTTTCTTTACCAGAAGTCAAATGCCATAGCATTGCCCCGGGATCAAAGCCTTCAAAGTCAAACTCTGCTTAGGCAGCCATTGAAATCAGACCCCTGAGTCGAGCCAAGGATGCGGATGGAGTCGGATCATGGCCTAGCGGTAACTCAGATGGTAGCCAAGTGGTGGGGGCAAATGCATTCTCTTCCCCCTGTGAAATAGCTCTTTTATTGGGGTCAAAGTATAGCTAACTGTCGTGGCTCAGAAGGCTCATTAAGTTGCACCTAATGGACAGAGTGTTGAATATTTCTGTAAAACTGTGAACACTATGTTTGCGTTTGTTTTCCATGGCCTCACGGCACATGTGGCTCTATTTAGGGAAATGTTTTTCGGGAAGTCTTGACAGTTTTTGTATTACTTTTCCACACTAACATGTGATGACATGCGGTCCTTGAACTTGTGTGTGCCAACTCATGGAAAATTAATAAATAATGTCTATAAATTTAGACAAAAATGTCTAAATAGTCAATGATGAGTATGTGTCAGAACACAAATTATGGTAGCATACAAATGAGGATGGCAAACAAACATGTATCTTTTTATAGCTAAAATTAATAAACAGACAAAAATGTTGCGATGAGTATTTGTCAGAACACAAATTATGGTGGCACACAAATGAGGGTGGCAAACAAACATGCATCGTTTTATAGCTATTTTTATATGTACTTTTTATACTACAATGAAACCAGTTTTTCCCCCATAGTTTAAAGAAAAGATTAAAGAAAAAAAGGACTATATCTCACAATTATAACACTATGGGCAAGATTTACTAAACAGGGCAAATTATCTTGAGAATTAAATGCCATAAAAGGGCCGATGGGAGTGGAAATTTTTTTGTGTGATCTACTGACGTGTGATCTGATTTCAATGGCTGCATATTAATGAACGCAGCTGCAAATTAGAGCAGTGCAAATTAGTGTCTGCTTTAAGACATGCATTTGTGGCTCAAATAATGGCGCAAATACCAGTAAATTGACTAGCACAAACCTTAGTTAATCACCTTGCTTGATTCATTTAAATTCTCTCATCCCAAAAATTTTGTGTCTGAAAGGGAAAATCCTTCAAATTCATATGCAATAAGGTCAACCACAAAAATAATCCTGTCCACGCCTCTTCAGGGCTATTTCTTTTTCCAAAAGCGTGTTTGCGCAGGCGCAAGCTGTTAGTATATCTGGCCCAATTTCTCATAATTGCAACATTATATCCCTTAGTATTACAATTTGACTTAATTTTTTGTTCTTCAACTTCTTTGGTACATGCGACTTTTTCCTCACAATTGCGACTTAAATTTGCGATAAATTTATATCTCACAATTGTACCATTTTTTTTCTCATAATAATTATTATTAATATTATAACATTATATCTCCTAATATCACAGTTGCTACTTTTTTCCATATTTCCAACTTTTTTTTACAATGTGACTTTTCAATATGACTTATACTGTATCTCAGAATTATGACTTTATATCTGACAGTTTTCAGATCATTTCTCATAATTGCATCATATCTCCTAATATGATTTTTTGTATTTGTTTTGTATTTGTGACTTTTCTCACAAATGCGACATTATATCTCAAGTGATTTCATATCACAATATGATTTTTCTCACTATTGATTTTTTTTTTCTTCGAATTTGTACCTTATTTCTTATTTTAAATTTATCTCACAACTACTTTTTTTGTCTCTAAAGTGGAAATTAGCTTTCATATTAATATTTAATGATGGAATGGTATTCTAAAACTTTGGCCATGTTCTCTGCCATGCACTCTGACCTCAGTATAAATTGTGTGCTTACAAACAGGCCATTAAACCTGCTTGCATTGTTCATAGACTCGAGCGGAACAAAGTTACCTGTCTATTGGAGCCAATTTTTTGATGTAGAAAATCCTGGGTCGAGAAACATTAATTACACACAATCTCTCTGTTCATATCTCCCTGGATGTCAGTCTGTGTGTTCTTTCCCTTTCCTGTCCCCTACCCACCCCTTCCAATACGCAGGAAATGGCGTCTGGCCTCTTGACAGATAATGTGACACACACGTGTGCGGACGGAAACTGGGGCTGTGAGCCACAAAGGTCCACAGTGGGTCCTGGCCCCTGATAACATCAGGGAAGGAGAAGAGAAGAGAGGTGTCTACGGGAAGTTACCAGGTTTGGGAAGGCCTGGAGAATCCCGGTTATCTCCCAGAGGAGTCAGGAGTTGGAGTGTGGCCCTCCCCGGCAGCAGGCCAGGCTATGGAGTGTTGGGACCTTTGTTTGTCATCACCATTTCCTCTTCATCCTGTGTCATGACCTTACAGAGTTCATTTCAAACTTGAGAAGTCATTGACTGCTTCTTAAACCTTCAGAATATGGAAGAAGTTGATCATTAGATGAATAGACTTGACTGCTTGTTATCAAGGAATTTGTGAAGGAAAAGGTGTGTTTGTGCAAAAGTGCTTTAGCTTTGGAATGCAAAGCGAGAACCACATATTGTCATTTCGACTGAGACATAACAAATATTTCCTCTACAACTTCACTTTCCAACAATGCTTTGGTGGGGTTGGCATTGTAGAGTGATTCCTGTCTAATTTGAACTCATTTTAATTTATTTAATTGATTGCGTAAGCATTTTATTTAAAAGTTACACTTTTGAATGTTTCAAATCGTCAAAATCTTTTCTAGTGTACATTGTTAATAGAATATTATATCATGCAACTAATATGAAGTCTGTGAATGATGTTGTATCTGTAACACTTAACAATAAGATTCAATTTGTTAACGTTATTTAATGTATTAGTTGTCATGAACAAAAATGAACAACACTTTTACACCTTTATTGATTTATATAATAAATATTATTGAATAAATACAATACTTAATAACAATAATAATTTAAAATTATTTAATATTTAAAATGTAATTTAATTTATTAATCAAAGGGTAATTTTTTTACATATACATTTTTAACATTTCAAGTTATACTAAGGTTGTATTATGAACAAACATGAATTAACATTGAGCAATTGTATATTTATACATTAAAGTGAATCTATATTAATAAATGCTGTAATGCTGTAAAAACGTGTTAGTTCATACCAAATTTACTAATGTCGTAGTGTAGTGTATTGAACTTCATTGTGAACCTTAAATCTTTAAATGTTATCCCTTTAAATGTTATATTTATATCTAATACAAGCATATGCATTAAGTCTTTTAAACTGCTTTCTCTCTGTCCTGCGAGCGCATCAAACCCAGATCTCTGCTTTGAGGTTTGCAGTACAACATCTGCATCGGTTACATCTGCAAAATTGATGACTTCAGGATGCTTGGGTCCACTGCAGAAACCAAACTTCAGGAAACTTAGCCAAATCGTTCAGTGGTTTGTTCTGAGTGCGGAAATGTGTTTTCATCTTGTTATTGTTACAGATAAAAACTTTGTACATCCCTTCCACTGCTGCTAGCCTTTCATTTTAAAGAGACGGCTCCCCTGTGCCCTTTAAAGAGCAACGCACCGCCACTCGAATTTAGAGAAAGCTGTTTGCTGGAAGACACCCAGGTTCTCACACTTTACTGGATCAGACTAATGTCCTTTTTTCTGAGAGTGAAAGAATTTGATTAAGGACTGTTTGCTGAATGATGCCTTACCTGTCATAATCTTTTGATATCTGTCTGTCAAGATTAATACAGCATTAAACTTGGCCTGTAAATCAATGTCTTTTCCCCTCTTTCCCTTATCATCAGCTTAATGCTTATCACCAAGTAGGTAAACGGGTCATGAGTGTGGGTAACTTGTGGCAGAATTTGCGTCGGGCCACCAGGTGAGGGGACTCAACTAGCAAAGCAAAAGAGAAGCAAATCATGCCTGCGTTTTAGACGCAGGCTATAAAGTAAATCTACTGACATTTCCCAACTGAGTCCGTTTACATTCCTGCTTCCTTAATTCTGTCACTCCCCTAGTTTTTCTAATGTGCCAGTAAATCTTTCAGGCAATGAAAAAAGCTAAGAGACTGATTCATGAGCCATGCAAGGTGTTGTGCCTCATCAATGTTTCTCTTAAAAATCTGGTTCCACTTGTAAATTTTAGCTAGCGCAATCATTAGCGGTCTGTGAGGCATGGCAGCCGCAAGGCTATCCTTTTCAGAGGAGTTAAAGAACTCTCAAGCCGCCAAGTCAGTAAATTCAACTGACGTTTCTTATGTTTCTGTAGTTGTTTTTGTCATTCTGCCTGTCCTCCACTATTCCACTTTTAAGAAATCTTGCCCAAAGCAACACAAGCTTGAGATCTTTTTCAATAAAGTCCAAAGCTATAAGAACCACCTTTTTTCAAAGAAGCTTGATCTCATTAGGAGACAATCCCCATGTCCACACCGCTCAGAGTTTGTCAGGAAGGGTTTGGGAGGGGGAATATGATTCCGTCCCCTCCAGTCATACATAACCGCAGTGTATGGGGCTGGAAATAAAGGTGGAGGTTAAAAAGTACAGCTGGTCTTTAAACTGCAGTACCTCTACCTTAAGGATGGCTTGATTTATGGAGGTCTCTAATGGTATCTCTGTCCTGATCTGTGCTGCCTTTCACCCTTCTCTCATCCACAGCTTTAAACTCATCAGGTTCTTTCAGGGCCCCTCGTTAATCCTGGTGCCTACAAAGGAAGGTACGGCTGCAGAGAATTAGGGATTTGGGTCCTCCACCCTCTGCTGTCCCCCGCTAAATGATGAATGATAAACTGATGAGCAGGCCTAATCCAGAGAAACCCACTCCCGCTGGCTGCCTTTACATCCCCCATACAGATGTACTCCTGGGTGGAAATTTGCCATGAAATTGGGAACTGGTTTGTGCAGAATTCCTTATATGACACTTTAGTGAATGAATAGGTACAGTTGACCTTCAGTTCCAAGGCTTTGGAGTAACATTCCCTCGTTATGCTTTGCTGCAATGCTGGGTGGGCCATATTTCTATCGCTTCCAATGAAAGAGATCATGTGTATTTTTATGAGACAGCTCAGTCTTTTCTGAATGTAACTTTAGTGGGAAAGAAAAACAAAACGAAGAATTTCTGAGAAAAGACAAAGATGAGAGTTAAACAAAATAAAATTTTTTATTGAAATCCGAGAGATCCCCCATAGACAGCAACGCAATTACCACTTTCAAGGCCCAGAAAGGTAGTAAAGACATTAAAATAGTCCATGTGACTACAGTGGTTCAACCTTAATTTTTTGTGAAGCAACGAGAATTTTTATGCAAAAAAAATATTGACTTTATTCAACAATTTCTTCTCCTCTGTTTCAGTCTCTGACACTTTTTTTACGTAAATACAGTGCTGCGCTTCCGGGTTCTATGTAATTGCGTTGCTCTTTATGAGGGATCAGAAAGCTCTCGGATTTCATCACAAATATCTTAATTTGTGTTCCGAAGATGAACGAAGGTCTGGTTTGGAATGAAATGAGGGTGATACTTAATGACAGACTTTTAATTTTTGGGTGAACTAACCCTTTAAGAATCTTTTATTTATGCAACTTTTTCCTCATTATTTACTGTATGTTTAAAACTAACAGCTACTCTCAACCTACACCTATGGTAAAGCCTCTTATTTTATCTGTAGGTAATAATATAGTAAAGTTATAAAGTGTTATGTAATATGGTAATTTGAAGCTTTAGGAGAAACTTGGGGCACAGAATGAGCCAATGAGAGTCCTCTTTATGGTATTACCTGAGGTTTACCGCACACACTATGGCAGGTTTATAATTCTAATTGCATGTAATTATCATCTTGTCTTTGTAAATTAGATGATAATAACATGGTTGGGCAGTAAAAGTGACAAACCTATCCCCACTGTGTGGAGGGTCTTTTGTTAGACGATATGCTAAGTAGCAGTGATGGAAGCCTTGATGACAGCTCTGCATATTGAGTGATGTAAAGCCATGGCAATTTGCTGTCATCCCTAGATAAGCAGACAGGTACAAAGTAAAAGGGGGAACGAAGCGTTGAACAGACTAATAGACTGGGTGGCTTCGCTCCTCCAAGGACCCCTCTGGCTTTGCCTTCAGGGAATGTTTTCTAATGGCATCTGAACTGGTGGTTTCCGTCATCTAGTAGAAGAAGAAAGCACCCTATACGTCGACTTAAGACGACACAGTTACTTTCGACGGCCGACTCTCTCCCTTTGTCTGCGTGGGGGGATATGAGAGCCAGACTGTGAGAGAGTTTGAACATATGTGGGAGATCAAAGGAGTGACCATTATTATTTTTTCCTGTCAACATCCCGGCATCCTGTTTAGCTCGTACTGATAGAAAACAACCCCTCCCCGCTCACATCAAACATATGGAGAGACAAGGACATCAGATATCCTGCGTCAAAATGTGTCCTACAGCAGATTATGCTCACATACTAAAGCTTTCCATGATCGTATGTCGGAATACACCTCAGCGATGGGTTTTAGTCTGATGATAATGTGGTGCGGTGGCTTTTCTGCCTCTCACAGACTGTAGGCAGCTGTGGTGGACAGACCGAGCGGTCGTGTTCCAGACGTAAAGGGCTTACGCTTAATCCTCTGTTGTTGCTGTTCAGTGCCGCCTTTATTCTGTAAACCGTTTCAGAGCAAATGATGGCTACCGCAGAGTAGAAGCGGCCTCCGTTCATCTCGAGTTCTTCTCACAAGCATGTTCTCCAGCTTCTGGCTGTGTGCATGACAGTCTGTTGTGATCTCTATGACAAGATCTGCTCCCCAGGGGGTCTGTAGAAGAACACACACACGGTGACACACATATGTGCATGCACACACATACACCAACCCCCATCTTTTTCTCTTTCCTCCACCTATCTTCCTTGTTCTCTCTCCATCTCCCTCTCGAATACAACAATCCTCCCCCCCCCCCCCTCCCTCCTTCTCCCTCTTGATGTAACCTCTCTGGCTAGACACAAAGAAAGCGAGAGAAGGGCCCTTTAAGTTGCAGATTGAGATCTCAAGTGCTGACACAAGAGGAGGACCGATGGGGCTCTGGAGTGATATCTTTGTATTATGCTCATGGTCTCATGGTGCTCATGGCTGCTAGATTACACTCTGATCTAATGCTGACAAAAAATAACCAGAACTAGCTGCACAAGGAAATGCACTCAGTTGTGGCATGATTGTTTGGTAGCTGTCAGTGGATAAGAAATGCTACATAGTCATAGTCATCATAACCTATACCACATACTAGTCATTTCAGTCAGTCAGCGTGAATCTCTCCTGCTCTTTTTTTTCCTCTCACGATAAGTCAATCCAAAAACCATGTCAACGGATGTCAGTAGGTTTTAAGTATATCGCAGCCACTGCCCTAACCATTATTTTAATCAAAGGAGACGTAGGCGTGTTATCCAAGCATTAATGGCAAAGAAAGCTTCTTATAGGAGCGGCCATGTATGAGGTGTTTCTGGGTGTTTCTCCCTCATATCTGCTTCAAGGTTTTGGGATTTTGTGGCATTTTTTTGTTTTGTTTTTAATCCAGTATTCCCGCAATTCTTTTGTCTTTTATGAGTTTAATAAAGAGCTCTGTCTCGTGTTCTTTCCAAACATACTGCGCCATATTTAAAGAATGATTGACTTTTACGTACTCCAGGTGACCCGTAAATGCGAAAAAAAAAAAAAAAAAAACGTCTCAGGTTAGACATGTAAACATGGTTCCCTGAGAAGGGGAACGAGATGCTGCGTCCTCTAGAGGGTGCAAGGGGAATGACTTCATCATGTCGGACACTTACGGAAATTAACCATGGTTTTACAGTAGTAAACGATAGTTACCAGAGTAAAACCATGTTTTGTTTTGTTTTTTTGATTGATTATTTTTTTATTGGCACATTGACTACCATTTTACCATTACTAACCACCAAAAAACCCCGAAAACAAACTTTTTGTTGAAAAGCCATGGTTAAATTTGTGGTTACCATGGAATAACTACAAGAACCATGTTTTTTTGGTTTAATTCGTAGTAAAACCATGGTTATTTTTCGTAAGGGGAGGCATTCCCCATAGCGCCCTCTAGGGGGCGCAGTGCGAGTTCCCATTTAAAAGGGAACTGTTTCCATTGCAGTTTTGCAAAATATTCATTTTTCAAATTGCCTGAAAAACCACCTCATGCGAGCATAACAACTTTTTTTACAGTATATGGGAGTTTTGCGAAATTGACGTGATTCCATTGGCCGTATTTTCAATTCTCAATTTCAATTTGAGCAAAGGGTAATGGGTAATTGCAGCTAATGAGGCATTTCAGTTCATCCCAAAGGTTTTGTGCTGGCCAGTCAAGATCTTTTCTTTTTTCTTCTTCTTTTTTTTTTAATGAATTGCTTTGTGCACTGGGGCTTTGTTATGCTGGCTTAGAAAATGACCCTGCATAAACTTTTGAAGCAAATTTGGAAGCACGTGTCATTCTGTTGTGTTTCTTCATTAATATATTTTTTTTAATTAATATATTCTTATAATGACAAAGCTGAATTTTCAGCATCATTATTTCAGTCTTCAGTCACACGATCCTTCAGAAATCATTCTAATATGCAGATTTGCTGCTCAAGAAACATTTTTTATTATTGTCAATGTTGAAAACAGTTCATTCTGTGGAAACTGATGTTTTTTTTTCTTTCTTTTGAATATAACGTTTAAAAGAAGTCTTTAGTACTGTCAATGTTTTTTGGGATGCTTAGACAAACAGGTTTTGTTAGCAAGAAAGCGTTTATGCGTTTCAGGCAACTCACAGTGACTCAAATTTGTATGAAAGACAGTATTTTAACATTGAAAAGTTAAACACATCACCTTTAAATCAGCAGGTGCTGCACACTGGACCACATGAGAAATGTAAAAGTTAATTCTCAGAAGAATCGTTAGTAGAACTATTCAAAATGGACCAGCTCTGTTGGCTAGCTTATACGAAAGACCATGTCCTCCGTCAGGCACTATAGCTAATTTGAAATGACTTCACAAAATGCCTTTGTCAAAGCAGACAATCTTAAAGTAACTTGATGATGATCTCATGGGTGTAGGCACCCTTCTCCATTCTGAAACGTGATTATCCATCGGAGACTACAAAAGTGATTTTTGTGGAACTCGCATGCATGGAATGATTGAAGCTGGCGTCAGGCATATAATGTCATACTCTGTCCATACTGTCACAACCCATTACTTCTAAATGGACTTCCATCTTCTTGAGTGAAACCTAACAAAAACAGTTGGGACAGCGAGCAAATGTGCCGTCCCCATATTTTTAGTAATGCACTGTACATTCAATTTTGAGGCTGTGGGTCAGTTTCCAGCCAAACCACAGAAGACTGCTGTTTGAGTCTGCGGTGAAAGCTGATTTGACAGAGATATCTGACAGCTGTGATTGTTGGCTATCAGATCAGCGCTGCAAAATCTAGTTGAGAGAGATAGAACATAATACGAGGATCGCTTTAGGACTCAGCCATGCAGGAACGGCACGAACAAACATTTAACAGTCATGTCCTCTTCCAGTCCCGTCACTCACGGATGTCTATACTGGTCAAGTATTTTGGTGACATTTGTGAGAAAAGTTAAAGGAGAAAGCAGTGCAGGAGTATTTTGAGTTCACGTTTCCTTTTCTGGCACGGTCAAAGTGGATAGCCTGAGGCGTGTTAACCAAAGGCTGGACGCAGGTATAATAATTACCTTACCGTGGAGCATATTATCCGCACACACCTCTTATGGCCTGATGAGGGCATCTAAAGTCTTATCACTGTTTTAATGTAAGCACTCAGTAGAGAGAGCAGCGCCGCAGGCACAGACATGAAAGAGGCTCAGCTCCAGTACTCCACTCCTCCGTGTTTACATTAAGCACCAGGCTAAGAGAGCAGACTTCAGAGCCTGTTTCACACACACATTCAAACTCTTGCACTTTTCACTGTTTTTTTTTAATTTTTTTATCAGAGGTAGACGATTGTGGCAATGAATGCACTCTGGCTAAATATTCACTTTCAGCAGTGTAAAAAAATACAGCTGGCCTAGTAGATCTGATCTACAATTTCTTAATTATTTCATTATTTACTTCCTTTTAATAGAGCTACTTTTTTTTTTGGCTAAAGTAATTCTAGACGGTGTGTGTATTTATGTATGTATGTATGCAAGCCCTAAAATTGACACATGCCAAGTGCCAAATGCGAGTAAAAATCAGCGTTGGCGAGTATCTGAAACGGTGTCAATTGCCAGTTCCTCTTTAATGAGTCCTTGATTATGATTTCACTTTTTTTAACTTTTGTTAGTGTGTAATGTTGCTGTTTGAGCATAAACAACATCTGCAAAGTTACAACGCTCAAAGTTCAATGCAAAAGGAGATATTTTCTTTTACAGAAATCGCTTTTTAAGGACTACAACAAACAGCTGGTAGAGACTACAACAAGCTTCTTCCCGGGTTAGTGACATCACAGACCCCCAAACTTGCATAAACCCTGCCCGTGGGAACACGCGACAAAGGGGGTGAGGCCAGGTTGGGCTGCTTTAGAGAAAAGGAAGAGTTGTTGTAGTAGAGTGTTGTCATTTTACAAGGAACGGTTCACAAACGAGGGTCAATTCAATGCTGGATTTACACAAGAGATTTACATGACAGCACATGCTAGTCGATGAGTTGAATCAACTCCACAGCAACTACATAAATTTATCCACTAACCATTCAGAAATGTCCAGTTTCATTCTAAAAGTTGTAACTTCTTCCTGAGTCTCTCCATCAGTGTCGACTCCGGTTTGAACAATGTAAGGCTGAGCACCGTTACTGACAATCCTCGTTTTGGCTGCGTGAGATTCTCCAGCTTTGTTGTTGTTGAGCAACCGAAGCACAAGCTGTTAAAGCTCTGCCCTCTTTTGGAAAGTGGGCCGGAAGCAGCAGCTCATTTGCATTTAAAGGGACACCCAAATAGGGGCAAACTTGATAAGCTATAATAAATTATCTGTGGGGAATTTTGAGCTGAAACTTCATAGACACATTCTGGGGACACCAGAGTCTTATATTACATCTTGTGGAAAGGGGCATAATGGGTCTCCTTTAACAATTCAGTGTTTTGAGAACATGAACATAAACAAACTTGAACAATGCTCAGGACAGTTGATGAGCCAGTGCTGCATCATCATGAACATTTTAGCCTTGCCAATTAATATATTCAAGCACAAAAAGATGCAAAAGGAAACTTGTGCCTGATGTGGGAAGTTTACTGTGTGCAAACATCCAAAGTGCGTGCCCAGAAAGCCGCATCTTAGTGCACGAATACTGAATTAAGATCTCTTTCACATCTTCTAGCACTTGAACAGACAAATTCACAAAAAAAAAAAAAAAAATGTAATGTAAAAAAAAATGTAAAATTGTGTCTCTGTAAGTTAGTAGGTTATGGCTAAAGTGAATGTAAACAGTATCAGTATATTGGATCCGTGCATTAGCAGCAGCCTAATATTCCTGCTGCTGTCTGTGTTTTTAATTTTAATCAAACAACAAAAGACAAAGAAAAAAATCTCTCACTGCTCTTGACTGAATAACTTTTGCAACTTTATATTAATTTATACAGGGAAGACTATACAGTATGGAGTGTTATTTTACATTTGATTACTTTATTCAATTTGTATACCTAAAAACTACTGTTTGACCTACCTGAAAAACCTGAAAAGCGCTGTTTATTTCAATTATCTTCGTATTTATTTGTGCTATTGCTTGCAATTTGATTATTTGTTCTTTTTTCCCCTTCTTTTTTAATGTTTACTTGTCTTTAATAATGTTTTACATTTATATTAGTTAGAGTAGTAGTTTAACCTGTTTTAGGCCAGGTATATATGTGAATGCTGTAAATATAGTATAAGAATAAGTGTAATATAAGAAGTATGTATGTAGTATGTATAATATGTAAGTGATATAAAAAAAAAAAATATTTTACTGAAGTATCTTCTAATTAAAACAATAATACTAAATGTTAAATAAAAAGGAAAACAACTTTATTTATTTGTTTATTGGTTTATTTATTTATTGGTTGGGGAAGATTGTGTACTGAGTTATGTCAGGACAATCATCAACAACCTCAAATATTCAGAAAATTGCTAAAAACAACTTTTAATATGCATATGCAAATCTGAACCAGTTATAAAGAATAGGCTACATAAATGCTTGCCGTATCCGGGAGAGAGTGAGACAGACAATATAATGTTTGTACAAGCTTTAAAATATTTAAATAGACCTATCAAATAGTGGATAATGTGTATAATGGAGTAGGCCTATCATACTTATCACTTACTTATCACTTATCACTTATAATACATGTAAATAAACATATCGAATAGTAGAAAATATGTATGATGTAGGCTAATTGTTTAGTTGATATTCTTGTCAAAGCCCCAGAATATACATTGATCAATAGTAGAAGAAGAAGAAGAAGAAAGAAACAATTATGCAGTTTGATATCGAAATCCACATGCCCACAACCTTTTTTTAATGACATATTACTCTTGTAGAAGCCTGCACCTTATGTTCCAGGGTTTTGAACTGAACACATCTTTTCAAATGGTTATGTTCCATCTGTTAAAGACATATCTTACCATTAGGGATCAGGGTGATAATGCCACCTCTCTTACTGAGCTGCTAACCTTATTATTTGTCTTTCAGATGGAAGACATCTGTGAGCCACTCTTCTCGTTAGCTATTTGATGTATGGATGACATGGCCTGGGTTAGGACTATATAACGTCCTATTAGAGATAAAAAATCATCTTTCTGATCGACGACTATACTGAGAGTTATTAGTGTGAGCATATATCTGACTGTAAACACAAACATGCAACTATACTATTATACTACTTCAGTTTATGCTTTTTATTTATTTTTTTTCACTCTGTAAGTTCCAAGGATGTAACCAATTATTCAAGATATGAGGGTACCAGAAGTGAAAACCTTTTTCAATCAAGCACTTTTCTGAATATTGGTATTTATATCTTTGCTTCTTTACTCTATTGTATTGTCACCTAACTCCTCCCACAACTCCCTCGTTGTTGTTTTTTTTTTTTTTCTTTTTTATAATTCTCCTCACATATTTTGCTGTCATCATACTGATGTTTTTGTCAGGTCTGGCCTTGGGGGTAGCAGAGCAGCAGGTTTGTCCTGTGTATTTCGTTTTTTTTTTTTTTTTATCCATCATTCCCATCTTGCTGTTTTTCATTATTATTGGTATCCGCCTTTGTATTTCAGGCAGGCAGAGGGCTTGTGCAGAGAGGAGACCAGAGAGGCAGTAAAAGTCAGCAGTGGTAACCTTGTCCGCCCATGGTCACGGGTCATTTGGCAGGCGCGCTACGGAATTCATTTCACTAAGAAGGAGAGAATGCGAGGGAAGAGCGAATGAGAGGAAATAGGAGGGGATTGAGAGGGACATTGATGGAGCAAGAAGGAGATGATGAATTTGAATAGCAACAATTGTATGGTAACAACAGCCTGATGTCTCTTTTAACCTTTTTAATCAATATACATGGCATCATAATGGTACTTTTTTGTAGTTATTTCTGATGGATTATTTTAGTAAACATCATTGGTCACAGGCGCTTCTGCACTCTGCCAAAAATAACTATCAGAATCTTAATAATTCTTTGGCCAAAACTGTCCCCATGTGCACTTCAGTGTTTGCTTTTTCATTCAATAAGCATTTGAAATATGCCACGATCTTTGATAAACAAAAAACATATTGGCATTTGGTGATAAAAGGTTGAGTTATCGTAACTATTATGACTGCGTTACCACAGTTTTTCCGATAAAAGAAACAAAAGTATCTTATTTGTTTATAACCCATGTCCGGTTATGACTAAAACTAGCCTTCCCAGCCTGCATGTGTGAGTTTGTTGTTGAGACTGTGCTGAGCTTTGACACGTACACCAACAGAAAGGAATATTAGTAGACATTCCTTGAGAAATCAGAGAACACAATACAAGTTGGGATATTATGTATTTTATTGGCATACGTGCACACATTCCTCTTCCCTCGCTCTCCGTGGCATAATTGAGACCAATAGGCCGAGACCCAGGTGTGTAATGAATATTACAGACAAGATAGTTACACAACATCTCAAGCTAGCATTGTGGCTTCCCTCCCTAAAGAAAGACAATGGCTTTTTGTATTTACTCCCATTTCCTTCCCTAATGAAGTCACAGATTAAAGTGAAGCGACACAAAGGATTGTCTGTTTGCAACGAGAAGCACCTATCCAAACACAGTGAACGAGGGGCAAGCCTCTGCAATTAACCCTCGTAGCTGGAGAGGGCCGGGCAGATTAGCTTGCGGTGTGTTACATTATGACACCAGCGTCATCTGCAAAAGGTGCCGGTATCACAGAGCGAAGAGCAAAGTGTGACTGTAGTTTTGGACTTGTAGTACATACACACAGCAACAATCTGGCACCTTTGAGGGCTCTCCCACCTCAAAACAGAGCAAAACATTTACACATTGGCTTTGTATTATTGAGCTGCAATGGCGATGTATTGGCTTAAAGGGTTAGTTCACCCAAAAATAAAAATTCTGTTATTAATTACTCACCCTCATGTTGTCCCAAATCCATAAGACCTTCGTTCATCTTCAGAACACAAATTAAGATATTTTTAATGAAATCCAAGATTTTTTTTTTTTATATAAATCTCCCATAGAAAGCAATGAAATTACCACAATCAAGGTCCAGATAAATGACAGAAATTTCATTTTTGGGTGAACTAACCCTGCAAATAAGCATTTTTATCTTGTTTATTTTACTGGACTAGTGTAGTTTTTGCACAGTATTTGCAAAAATAAGGACATAATGATTCATTGATGCAAATTCAGTTAGTCAGTTAGAGTCTTATGCTCTTTCAAAATGTTTATGGTGTTTCCAAGGTGGGATCTGATGTACAAAAACACACTTTTCAGGTTGCCAATCTGAAGTCAAAAAGCATGAGAACCCCCCCGAAGATGACCCTCCTATCTAAGCTGAAATGTACCTCTGTAATTTCTGTTGAAATGAAAATAACTCTAAAATATGTAAATTTAATTGCACATCTTTATTTTTAGAGGTTTTTTTTTAGCATTTTAATATAGATTTGTATAGAAAATAAATTCTTATTAAGGACCCCAGATTTTTTTAATATATATGTTTTTTATATTTTATTATTAGCAGTTGAGTTACAATACATTTTCTTACAAGTCTAAATAGGATTTTTATTATTATTATTATTATATAAAATATTATTATTATATAACAGTTATTCATTAATTTTATCTCAACTGCTGGTAATAAAAATATTTAAAATATATTATTAAATAAAAAATAAGTCTTAATTTAAATTTAGTTACATTAACATAATCTCAATCATCATATTTCAAGGTAATTTAGTTACACTGTAAAAAAGAATTGAATAGTTTATTTGCAATAACAGATGACTCAGTTTTTATTAATTCTCAAAATCATGTTTTTTTTTTTTATTTATTATTATTGTGCATTCTAAGTAATATCAATCAAACTGTAGTTGGGTTGTTGGATTAAGTAATAATAGCTCCAGAAAATACTGGTAACTTACAAAATTCCACATTTCATGTTTCAGAGTTAACCCAAACCAAGTAATTGCTTTGTAATTGCATTTAAAACACACTCAAACACACAAGCACACAAACGCACACACACACTAACAGATTGGCACACGCACGCACACTTATGCACTAACTTTTAGTCAGCTTTGACGAAGCTCCAATCAGCTAGTGTTTCTTTTTGAAGTGACTAGCAGCCTTTTTACCTGACCTGAATACTGCATGCTAATTCGCTAAAACACACTTATCAGTTTCCATACACAAACAACAATTGCACTTGTCAGTTTCTGCTTTAAAACATGAACTCGCAATGTCTTGACAGTGGACAATACTGGCTTTTCTGACAAAACATATTTAGGGTTCAGAAAGTGCAATATGTGGAGAATAACGGACAGCAGTCAATTTATTTTTTTTAAAGGTGGCGTTTATCGTTTTTTGCAAATGAACTCTTCAATTGTTGGTTTAACGTAAAAAAAAATTAAGTTACCTGGTTGCCTTAAAATTTTGAGTTCATTGAAATTAAAAAATAGAGTTTAATCAACAGAAACTCAAAATAGTATGTTATTTGAACCACATTAATTGATTGATTTTACAAAAGAAAAAAATGTTGTGATAAAAAAAAAAAAAAAAAAAAAATTTACATTATATTTATATTTCAGCAGAAATACCAGAAGTACATTTCAGCTTATATAGCAGGGTCTTTATCTTTTATATATATATATATATATATATATATATATATAGTCAGCATTTCAGCTTATATAGCAGGGTCTCTATCTTATCTATCTATATATATAATATGTATGTGTATATATTATTTATTTAGTTATTTGTTTATTTGTACGATATGTCCACTAAGGTTATATATCTGCAAGATATTTTTGGGCTGATGGCGGTTGTCCTTGCTGTGTTAATTATCTGTCTTATATTTGTGACCTGCAGTATTTCAGTGTTTTGAGATCTCCAGTCACCATACACACTACTGCTCATGTAGAGCAGGATGCTTAATTAAATTGCTGCAGTTGGCTTAATGTGTTATGATATGATACTGGCCTCCCTCCCCCCTGAACCTCCACTTCTAAATAAGATGTAGTGTTAGATGTACTGTAAGTCATCGCATTCTGTTTTGCGCGGCTCTGTCCCATTAGCACCTAACACTTAAGGGATCTCTGGGTAAATGATCGACTCTTGCGACAGTTATAGGTCTCCGGCTGCAGATGACAGAGCTTTTTAAAGACGCAGTAAATTATTTTGAAAGTAAAAGCAAAGTCTTGCTTTTTTCCCCTAGCAGAATGTGTAATGCTGGCATTTAATTTATTCGCTGTTCGCCTTTATGGTCGTATATTCGTGACCTTTGGAGTTTTTCGGTGCACTTGTGCAATAGAAGCATTTAATGTGCAGTTACGCTAGAGCTTAAGTTTACAGAGCTCACGCCTGGTGTTTTGAAATGGTTGGAATACATTTAATTGGAGCAGTATGGGGTTTTATGGAGGAGCTGTCTTTAGTTGCGTGCTTTCCCAACCTCTTGACCCGAAGGCATACACCTGGTATGGGGTCAGGTTACAGCCTGGCTTCCAGGCTTGCAGGTCAAGACCTGGAGCTTCACACAAGTCTAATCCCTTGCATGGCAACATACTTGACTGAAGGGACTGGTCCAAGCACTTCCAGTCATCCTTGAAAAATTACAGCGCGCACACACACACACACACACACAGACACAGACACACAAAACCTCTCTCCCTCTCCATTCCTCTGTTCCTTCCCCAAAGTGATGATTTAACTCTTTAAGGATGTTGAGGGTCTTTTGTGGGGCATTAGCCTGCTGAGAATTATGGGCTTAAATGAATTATGATGAGTGCATCTGTATGCACAGCCAGCTTGGTGCGCTTTCAGGATGGCAGGGTGTGTGTACATGCGTGTGCGAGTATGTGCGTTTGAAAGAGACAGAGAGAGGGAGAGCGCACATGTGCATTTAACCCTTTGGGGAAGGAGCAGCTCGACATATTTAAGTCTTCTCCCTGCAGTCCCTGAATGGGGTTTAAAGCATAAGGCACACTAATGACTCATAATGGCAGTCTTATGTGATTCACCGCCTTTGCTGTTCATGTATGTGGTGTACGTGACTGATAGGTTACGTGATTTGATAAACAGAAAAAAGCAATGCAAATTTGCACTTTTTTTTTTTTTTTTTTTACTTTATTTAAAATAATAATAAAAATAAAAACATGTGAAAACTACAATGAAATATCCTAAAATATATTCACATTTCGTGGAGGTTCCTTTTGTTAGTGCTCGGATAATTAATAAATACTAAAATATGATGCACATGCATTATAGAGATTATATTCCTGTGAAAACAACAAAGAATTTGCACCATTGTTACTAAAAATTTGCAAAAATGACAGCGCATGAACAATAACAAATCATTTTGGCACGGCCAGTGTGAAACTGTGGGATAATGGAAGAGCAGACACATATTCCTCCAAATGGGTGAGACACTCTAATTGGATTCATTGAGCAGAATTAGTGTCTCCCAGCTTTCACCCAGCCATCTTAGAGCCAGCTGGGTTCACAGACTCCCCTCTGTGAACTGTGCCCCCGTCCGACTGCTGCTATTAATGCACACCAGGGGGAGCAGTTATACTGCAGTTCCAGTGTCCACGTTCACAGCACACCGACTCATTGTTTCCTGCTGTGAAAGCGGCTGCAAGCCATGAAGCACAGATTTTGTGTATAGTTTGAATAATAAATACTGCTACAGTATTTTGGATGTGCATCAAACTGCTCCTTGGTGACATGTATCAAGAGTTCTCAGAGGTAAGCTACAGTTTGAGAGCGAAAGGAAATAGATGTTAGATGTTGAACACATGCCGTCTGGTCTGAGATTTCCTGGTGTCTCCCTCATTGTTCCCCTTGTGGAGCATTTTCACTTGACACTTGCTCAACCACATAGTAAAGGTTTTTATTTTTTTGTCAGTTTAATTGATTAATGTAGTATTTTTGTAGTTTTTTTATTTAAAAAGTGTATTCATAAAAAATATTAATATTAAAATATTTATATGATATATATAACATTTATGTATTGTACTATATATAGTATAGTATAACATTTTTTTTTAATTAAATGTTACATTTTGAGTTTCTGTTGATTAAACCAGTCACCTTCATTGTATTAACTCAAATTTTTCATTTCAATGCACTCAAAATTTTAAGGTTACCAGGTAACATACTTTTTTAAGTTAAACCAACAATTCTTTTTTACATTGTACATAATTTCTGTGTTTTGTATTATTTTACAGCTTTGTTTACCTAATAAATGTAATAATAATTAATAACAACTATTTTTAAATTCCAAGGAAATAATTATGACAAATGAATAACACTATCAGCTCCCCTTCTAAGAGAAAATAAATCAAGAGCAAACCACAACAACCAAAGTCTTTGTTAAAATCATCACTCGGGTAAAGTCCCTATTACTCGCTGTCAATCATGCTGGCTGTCGTTTGATTGGCCGCTCTATTCTAGCAGTGAGTGGCAGCTGCAGAGAGATGACATAAGTGGCCGGTTTAGAATGTTCTCTCTCTTTTGTACATGTTCTATTGTGGTGTGATATTGGTGCCTGTCTGCTTTTAATGCAGCAGGATTACTCAGCACTTTCACCCTGTCGCTCAGTTTGGCTCAGAGACGCCCTGCTGAACTATGCTCTCCAACCATCATCTCCACCATGATTACCTGTTTCAACAGCACTGCGCTCACGGGTAGGAGCTCATCTACTCGGGTCTGCCTGATGACAGCAGCGGGGCTTCTGTTAGCAAATGAGTCTGTGAGAGGAATGTTCTCAGGGAGGTGACAGAGCTACACGTTGCAAACGCATGTATTAGGCTGCTGACTTTTGAACAGGTTCTTAGAACAGGACAGTCAACAATGTTTTTGAGCGCAAACTGAAATTGCACAAGAATTGATCCGCGCCACTAGCGAGTCGCGTGCATCCTTTGTCCTGTAGCCCATTAGTGGTGTGAATTTTAATCAGAGGCTGACTTAGCACCACTATATTTCCTGGCACTTCTTCACTGGCTTCCTGTCTTGTCTCATCTCATGGGAAACACGAAAAACAAGGAAACGTGGCAAGACTGTGTGTCTCCGTCTGCGTCTCACGCTGTCTTTCTTCATCTGTCTCTCTCCCTCCCTCCCTCCCTCCCTCACTTATAACACATCACACCTTTCTGTTCCCGATCGTTTTTTGAATTCTGTGGTCAGGTATATAAATTAGGTGGGGAAAATGTACGCAACAAAATAATGGAGGCTTCATTACTAAATAAAATGTGAGATTTTTCGCCTTTGCCATTTGTCAGGATCAGGTGAATGGCTCTATTACTTCACTTCTTAAAACCTGTTATAGCACCATATAACTGACATATGGCATTGCTTCCATTTTGATCCTGGACATTTATGGGGCCGTAGTGAGCGTGAGGAATCTCTCTGGTGCCCTTGGTTTAATAGAAAGGGTGTCATACTTCTCTGATATACAGTGACTACAAAAGAAAGAAATCCAAACTCTTGTGAAGTCTGCAGATATTTAGTATATATTTATCTAAGGGTGTTCCATACTGCATTTTTGATGGCAATTGTGGTGTAACAACATACACAGGCATTATTTTGTTTTGTTATTTTACATTTTATTTTATTATTTTATTTTTCCTTTGCACAAAGCGACTTAAAAATTTATATATTATATTATATATATTTTATATTATATATATATATATATATATATATATATATATATATATATATATATATATATAATAAAATAGGACTTACAAATTATTGTTTTTGGTTTGGTTTGGTTTTGTGTTTTGTTTTTGTTTTTGTGTTTTGTTTTTTTTTGTTTTTGTTTTGTTTTTTTTTTGTTTCACTTTATCCAAAGCGACCTATAAATTATTGGGGAAAAAAATCCAAATAAGGACTTACACAGTGTATTTTATATATATATATATATATATATACACTTTTATATATATATATATATACACACACTTTTATATATATACACTATATACACACTATATATATATATATATATATATATATATATATATATATATATATATATGAGAGAGAGAGAGATAAAGAGATAAAGTTTAAGATAGGCATGTTGTTAGTTGCGGACATTGTGACCAATTTTTTTTTTTTTTTTTGGCTGATGATCAATGAACCTCAGCTTTCATGATCTCTCTTCCTCACCCCTAACTTCCTGTCCTCACTTTCCAAGCTAAAGGGAACGCTGCGGCCGTTCACCCCCTCCGTCTTTCCTCTCTCCCATTCTTTTCTCCTCTCCTGCCAGGAAAAGCTCTCGCTAGTGTCACATTTGACTGATTGCTTGTTAAGGCTTCATGCTCTGCTGTCTCTATGTAGACTATGGCCTCTAAGGATCTGCTATTCAACATCCTCTCTAAGTCGCTCTGATAGATGACATGAAATACTGTAGGAGTATTAAGAGGTTTTAGACTGGAATGCTGTCTCCCATCTCTCTGCATATATTACACACTGTGATTATTAACACATATTTTAAGGACAGCCTTGTAATTGACCTGACGGTTTCCAAAATATAAATCAATTTAATGCCCTGAACTTTGCTTTCCCCCTTTTTATGAATTCAGTTTGAGTGGGAGTCTGAGGACTTTTTTCCTTTTTCTCGGACTGTCTTTTTTTCCCCTGGTAACAGGGTAAAAATTGATTACACATATAAATAGATGGAAAATATTTTAGTATGAGCTCTCTGTGTAATCATCACAAATATGTGTTTAAATTAGTAGTAAATGAATGCAGACTTAATTGCAGTCTAAATGATTTTAGAACACAAAACATTCTGAAAGAAAAACATTGCAACATTACTACACATTTTTAATGGTCGCAGATGGATAATGTTTGAGCAAGATATCAAATTCAGGGAAATGCATCAAATCTTTTGGAGTTTATTTTTTTTAAGCTCAAATTTAATGTGTCCAAAATGTTAAACAAATAAAAGAGGTCTTTCATCAGAGGGTAAATGGCAAATTCTATTACAAACAAAGTTATGTTGAAAGTTGACAGATTTAGAAGTGTGCAATAAAAGGTTTCTTTTATTTTTCAAGGACACATTTGAACTTTTGACCAACAGAATCCAACCAGAAAGTGTTTCTGATGTTTGCCAATGACAAACTGTTTTACTGATAAACAGATTGTTCAAGGAAAGTGCAGGATGAAGGTTTATTGTCAGAAAACATTCATTATTTAGTTTCATTTCAGGCTTAAAGCCTGGGGTTTTGCTTTTGGAGTTTGCGTTTTACAAAAAAACACTCTTTTATTAAACATTATTCAAAGATTGGGAAAAGTGCATAATTAATAAAAGAAACATACAAAAACATTAAAATAGTACATTCTGCATTTTTATAAATTGCAAAACATTTGAACAGTTGCTTCTCTTGTTATATATTAATATATATATATATATATATATATATATATATATATATATATATATATATATATATATATATATATATATATATATATATATATATATATATATTATACACACACACACACTGTAAAAATTATTTTAATGATTTATCACATTTTTCTTTTGTCAAATCAACTTAAATAATGAATGTGGTTCAGATAACATAATATTTTGATTTTCTGTTGATTAAACCAATCGCTTTCATTGCATTAACTCAAATTTTTCATTTTAATCAATTATTTTTTACAGTGTAGTTGCAATAAATCAACTTGCATATTAATATGCATATTAATCTAATAAATCTAATGAATCATATGAAATATGCATATTTTTCTAATAAAATATGAAATATAGTTGTAGTAACACTCTTTTTTTTCCATCTTTTTTTTTTTTTTTTAGCAATCACACACGTCTTAGGCATGGTAAGGCCGTTTGGCTCTGTTTGTGCACTATTCCCACACCATAAAGCCCTGAGTAGAGGTATGTCTGTGATCATTTGACTGTGACTGCTGGAAAAAAGGGCCCAGTTTATTTTGGACTTAGACCCATTCCTCGTCATTGCCGGTGAGAGTTTGTCTTGGGCTTGAGGTTGGGGGTGGGAGCCATTTACACTTCTTATTTAGCCTTTTTCTGAAGTCTGAAATCCTAATGGTTAGTCTCCATTTTCTGCTCTGTGGCGGTACCCCCACCAGAGCTCCGTTCAGCAGCTCCACTGAGCCGTTTGTGTGTAAAAGGCCTTCCCTTTTCTTCGGCTCTTAACCACACAGGCTCGACTTCACAGGCCGGGCGACGGCCCGTGGACAGCACATGAAAAACTGTGGCGGCATATCCTGCGCCTGCTAAGTCCTCGACTAATTAGCAAAAATGGTCTCTATTCTATTCTTTTTCCCTCCCCCTTTTAAGCATTTAGTCTCGGGGGGTAGTGAGAGAATATCAGGGAGTGAGAGCAGAGAGGCAGAAGGAGAGAGAGAGAGAGAGAGAGAGAGAGAGAGGGAGGAGAGGCATCTGAGCTCTCAGCTGGGCTGTTTTGAAAACACACTTTTGAAATCCTCTCCCTTAATTCATGCCTTTTGTTTTTGCTCCTTTTGTATTTGCCAGTTTGACCATATAACATCATACATCTGGTCTATAGCTTGTTTGGGGCTTTCTCACCCAGAGACCTATTGCCTCCTCCTGAGCTCAAATTCAAGTGATCGTGTAACATAAAAGAGTCTAAAGTGTGGGCTGAGAGACAGAACAGGGCTAGACAGAGAATGTGTACAAAACTTAAAAGCATTCCTCCACTTGTTTCTCTCTCTTTCTCGTGTATTTTTCTCTCTTCCACAGTGCCATCTCTTTCTCCCTCCATTTCAAGGTTAAAGGGAGAGTTCACCTACGAATGAAAATTCAGTCTCTTGTTCTCATTTACTCACCCTCGTGTCGCTCCAAACCTGTTTGACTTTCTTTTGAATGATGTACTAGTAGATAATTTCAGTGAAGTTACAATGAAGAGGAACTGAAGCTTTCAAGAGTATAAATGTAACTAATCAAATATATTTGAAGTCTTCTATGATAGCTCTGAACAGAAATGTAAATTGTTTTTCAGATCGGTTTTGTGAACCTGACCAACACCGGAAAAAAAATAATTGTTTGTTTAACTTAAAGCAAGTTACGCGGTTGTCTTAAAATTTTGAGTTAATTGAAATTAAAAATTTGAGTTAATACAATGAAGCAGATTTTTTTAATTAACAGAAACTCAAAATATGATGTTATCTGAACTGCATTAATTATCTAAAGTTGATTTGACAAAAGAAAAAAATGTTGTGATAACAAATCATGAAATTAATTGTTTACAGTGAACTGAGTCATTGAATAGATCCAACACAAAATGATCTTCTTATTTTATGGCTTCAGAAGACTTTACAACACAACTTTTATGAATGTTTTATAGTGCTTTTGTGTCCTTTGTGAAACTTAAAATCCACATTCACTTTAAAAGCGGACAGTGCATAATTCAGTATATCTTCTTTTATGTCCCATGGAAGAAAGTAAGTAATGCAGGTTTGAATCAACATGAGGGTAAGTAAATAATAGTTAAATTTTAATTTTTTATGTGAACTATGCCTTTAAAATCTCTCCAACTATGACTGGCCATGTTACGGCATTCATATTTATTTTATTACTTGATTTATTTGCTTTGCCTAAACTTTAATGAAGTCAAATAGTTTGAGCTTAGAAGTCTTAACTTATACAAACATACAACTCTAAATGAAACCTCAATTTGTCAGCGTTATTTTCCCTGCGGGTGAAGAGGGTCAAGTCCAAAAAAAAAAAAAAAAGAGAGAAAAGAAAAGAAAAGGACAAAAAAAAAATGAAAATGCAAAATCAGGTCTTTCTTATCAATTGCAGGAAACTTCATGCGCAGCAAGAAAGCAGCTCAAGGGCTCTCAGAGGAAAAAGCATTTGTTTGCTTAGCTTTGGCTGTTCACAAAGCAAGTGAAAGGATACTTTTCAAAGATCACCAGTTGTTGTTTTTTTGTTTTTTTTACTTTGAAACACAAGTCCCAGAAAAGTGGTACGGAAATGTAATTATGAATGATTACATCCAAATGGGGTTAAGACTTCATGTTACTATGTTGTAAAAAAAAACCCAACAAAAAGACAACAACACGAAAGCCTAGTTGAGCATTGTCTGCGTCATGTGTGTATGTCTCTCTGGGGAAATGTGGGAGACAGGGCAGGCCCCTACATGATGCTTTATATTTTGACTTTGCATATTTCAAGCTCTGTTTCCTGAATCATCAGTGCTGTTTGTGGGATTAAAGTGGCTCGAGCTCTAATTTTATTTCGATAATGAAGGGTTGAAATACTCACTTTCATTACAATGCAAAGAGAAATCAGAGTTCGTATGAGTTTGTTGTGTTGGTGGAGATTTCTTATGAGTAAAAGTTATATTCTGTCTCTGTTTTGCAAGTGTACTTGCTGAAAAATAACTTTAAAGTTACATTAAGCTTGGTTATGCTGAATAATAATAATAATTTATATTATATATAAATATAGATTTTTGTTAAATATATGCATGCATGTGTGTGTATATATACATAATAAATATACACAATACACAAAAAAAAAAAAGTTGCCTTAAAATGTTGAGTTCACTGAAATAAAAAAATGAGTTAATACAATGAAGGCGATTAGTTTAATCAACAGAAACTCAAAATATTATGTTATCTGAACTGCATTAATTATCTAAAGTTGATTTGACAAAAGAAAAAATGTTGTGATAACAACACACACTGTACAAACACATATATTATATAAACACAAACTTTTATTTTGGATGCGATTAATTGTGATTTATTATTTGATAGCACTATTATATTTACTCACCTGCCATTTTGTATTTTCATTATATTTGAATTATAAGCAATTAATATGTAATTAATTTGATTACCTTTTTATTCATTGCAAACACAAAAAAAGCTTTTAAGAATGTGTCTGCATATCCATATGTGCATTTATGCCCTGCCATTAATGTCTGCTATAAGGAGCTAATCGTACTGGGTGGGAACCAGCTCATTTTGAAGGGGATTTTACCAATCGCCCTATTGGCGGCTTTACTCCAATGAGAAAAGAGGAAAGAAAGAAACAGAAAAGAAATGGACTTAGGAGGTTTCTCTCACAGTTAGCTGTCACCCACCGCACATAAAGGCCCCCATGATGGGCTGAGTTAAGCACCCCAATATTCACTCATTTGAAGGGTTTAGGCCACAATGGAAGGGCCTAAAACACCCATCACAGGCCTTTGGGACAGAAACTTTTTTTTAACACCCTTTCTTTTTTGTGTCCATCTCCCCCAGTGCATGAATAGCTTGCCAGCAGAGTAGAACAGCCCACCTTTTCTCATTAGTCTTAGTGGAGGGAATACCCTGTCTGCTCAATAGGAGAGCTGCTGGTTAAAATATCATTAGCCTACATCAGGATTCAAAAACGCATTGCCCGAGCTCAATTAGTGGACTGAGCAGGGGAAGGTGCCACAAAGCACCCACAGCCTATTATATCAGGCACAACTATATAAATCCTCTACGGTCATGAAGAAGTCTAAAAACATCATCTTTTTATGTGATGTTATCCAAAGGTATACAAAGGAATGGACTAGAATTGAAGCATAGATCTCAAAATAAGGTCTATTCGACTATTTGCTTAACCATTGGCATCTTTTACAGTGGGGGTGCCATATACTTTTTTTTTTCTTCCTGTAGCCAACTTTGTTTTCCATTAATTTATGACAACATTTTTCCTGTTTATTTAATTTTAAATTATTTTATTTTATTTTATTTTATTTTATTTTATTTTCCAAGTGGTTTGTAAATTGATTTAAGTGATTTTAAAATAATAATAATAATAAATAAAATCAATATAATTGACAAAAAGCACAAACGTGGAATTTCTGCGATGAGTGACACCATCGAAACCATAGAAACTTTCTAGCGTGTTGTGTTTGGTATCTGCTATTCTGAGCAATGAAATATTACAGCAACAAAAGACTCATTACATTCAGCAATTTTAACTAAATCACAGTCGATGGAGGCGTCATGTTTTACAAATGCTTGGAAATGCTGCTTCACAGAGCGTGCTCTTGCAGTTTTGCCATGTCCACTTATTATAAGTATTTTTGGACCTATTTAAGCTTGGCTCATAAAGCAATCAAGTTAACAGAGTTAATAAAGTGAGCAGGTTTGTTTCGCAATATGTTGGTCTTATTTGCAGAATAAATCATTTGGATTTATTTCGGTTTATTGTGGGCCTGTTGCTGTTTTTCTAGAAAGATCTGGCAACACGAATGAGTCAAGGCTCGTACCGTTTTCCCTGTGATTTCTTGCAAAAATTCTGTTATTAATTATTTACCCTCATGTCGTTCCTCATGACTTTCATTCACAACACAAATTAACATTCTTCGGAACACAAATTAAGATTTTCGATGAAATCTGAGAGCAAAAATAATGGCTTTATTCAACAATTTCTTCTCTTCCCTGTCAATCTTGTATGCAGTTGACGCATTGAACGCAATTTAAGACTTCCATGTTTACGTCCGAACGCCGGCTCATTATTACAGCACAACGCATTCACACGAATGTGTTGTGCTGCTCATGTGAACGACGTCGGCCAATACTGAGCCCACGTTCTGACGTAGAACCTGAAAGCGCTGAATGTAAACAACATAAGGGAATGACACAGAAGAGAGGATATTGTTGAATAAGAGAGGATATTATTTTTTTTGTTTTGTTTTTGTGTGCAAAAAGTATTCTCGTCGCTTCATAAAATTACGTTTGAACCACTGCAGTCATGTGGACTGTTTTAACGGTGTCTTTTGTACCTTTCTGGACCATGAAAGTGGTGTTTAATTTGCTGTCTATGGGGGAGAAAAAAACCTCTCGGATTTCATCAAAAATATCTTAATTTGTGTTCCGAAGATGAACGAATATTGCCATCTGATAAAGAAGCACTGCTCTAAACCAGTACGTCATTATTTTGTCACTAACTCTAAACATTAAATGCAGCACACTTGAGATTGGAGTGCTTTCATTCTGCACAGTGATGTTATCTGGAGATCAGCTCATGTGCAGGTCTGACTGATCTGTGAACATTTGAGAAGGGATTCAGATGCTTGGGCCTGAGGCCTATAAAACCCTGAGCCTACACATGAAGAGATCCCTATAAATCAATAGAAGAGAACAGCAGCCCCCCTTTCAGAGAGACACAGGCCCTGAAACACCGCCCAAAAACACACAGACACACACACACACATGCAAGCAGATACGTATAGACAGACTGATACATATATCCGTGGAATGCAAACTCCACGTCTCCCCTCCATACACAAATGTACACACGCTCTCAACCTCAAAAAGGATCCCCCCAGACAAGCAGGGAAGGGAGAAAAAATACTCTCCACCCCGACAGAGGGGTTATAAATTAGGAGGTGTCAGTATTACAATGTATATTAATAGTCACACCTCTTTTTAATGAGTTTGGCATTGAGAGCTGAGAGGAAATACAAGTCATCATGGTGCTGCTCATGCACACCCCGATGAAAGAAGCTATAATAAATCTTGTGAGAGCAGGGCTCACCATAAATATGTATCGCATAAGGCATCTGTTTTACATTCTGCATATAAATCAGCAAGAGTGCTGAATAGCAATGAATCAGGCGGCCGACGCTTGATTTGATAACAAATTGACTCTGAACTTGGGAGGGAAGAATTTAAAGCTCCCCCCCTTCCTAACTGAGGAAGAACAGGTAGGAACCCCAGAGCCAACATGAGAAAGAAGGAAAGCCCCCTTGGAGGTGATGTCGAGGAGAGCTGTGACCCGGCTTTCTTTTATCACCTTGTGAACTGCAGGCTGGCACACCTCACTGTTGCTCCTGAGCCAGATTCCAGGGCAGCATAATGCCTCAGATATACAGCGCTCTCCTGAGGGGGCGTCAGGCTAAAAATGACACCACCTTTATCTCAAACAAAACAAAACATGGTTTGTGGCACCCTTTTTTCGAGATATCACATTGATTTATGCATACTTCATAATTGAAAACAGAGACCTTTTTGTTATTTTAAACAATATAAAAATCACTTACAAATATCACTTTGCTACTTTAAACTTTAAAAATTAATTAAAAAAATTAAATATTGAAAACAGTTTTTACTGCTAAGTATTTATGTGGAAACTGTAAGAATGAATGAATGACTCACTACTTTTTTATTCAGCAAAGATGCAATAAATTGATCAAAAGTGACAGTGCAGACATTTATGTTACAAACGAGTTTTATCATTATATAATTTGGCACACATATAGAGGACAGTCTGAACTGTCACCATAGCAATTTTGGAGCCTCTGTCTCAATCGCCCAAGCGCCACCAACTGTCCAAAGTTGCACTTATGTTTATGCTATAAATGCTGTTTTTTTTTTTTTTGTTTGTTTTTTTACTTCAAAGAATTCTGAGTATGTGTGTATAAAGAATTCTGAGTATGTGTGTGTGTGTGTGTGTGTACACACACACACACACACACACACACACACTGTAAAACTCAGTAACTCGAGTAAACCCATTGCCTTTAATCATTTAAGTTTAAAAATGGATATTTATGAGTAATGTGAACTTATTACATTTGAGTCCACATAATATTAATTTAAACTATAATTACACAAATACTTTGTTTAGCTGAAACTTGATTAAATTTCATAAAACCATTAAAATCAAAATCTTTAAATTAACTAAAATCTAAATGAACTGCTAGTTAGCAATAGCACAAGCACACCATATACTAACTTTTTTTCTATTAAATAATTTATTTTATATAATAAACAATCTAATAAATAATAACTTTAAGTAATATTTGAGTAAAATGAACATTTAGTATATTTGACTGTTTGATGGTTTCCATAAAATTATTTAGCAGCACAAGCATTTTCAATATTGATAATAATAAGAGCCATTATTAAAATAATTGAGCACTATTTATAATTGAAAATAACGGTGTACGAAATCAACATATTAGAACAATTTCTGAGGGATCATGTGACACTGAAGACTGAAGTAATGGCTGCCAAAAATATGTACATGTGTAGAATATATAGAATCCTTTGTTTATTATTATATATGTGAACAGATGAACAGATTGAAATTCGATTGGATTGTGAACAGATTATTGCTTATGGTGCAGGTTTGACATCAATTTCATGAAATCTCATGGCATCCAATATTTGATTTGAGAGCAAACAGGTTTGGAATGATATGAGAGTGAGTAAACATTGCCAATTTTTATTTTTGAATTCATTATTCCTTTAAATAGATTATACTGTAGACAGCGCTAGCAAAAATGTCTGCTAATGTGAACTTGATCTGCTACATTTGAGTCAAAAAAGAAATTCCCCAAGAAATTTTTAGAAAATTTCAATCCCCACCCCTTCTATTTGAACGTATGTGCAGAGTAGGTGATAGAGGAACACAAATGTCCTTGAACAACTGGCTGATCTTGCAAGCTGCTGCAAGCACCATCTCATTTTTGAATGCCGTCTTATCGCATTACTTTGAATTACTTCATATTGTTCTGAAACTTGACATAGTCATTATCTTACTGTACACTCACTTACGTAGTCATTTCAGTGGGGGTTATCTGGGTTGGAGCACAGATTATCCCAAATGTGAACCCATGAGATTTAGTTCAAAGATGTAGTATGACTTGCTCGCCAGATTCCCTGTCTTTCATTGAACAGGCATGTCGAAACAGAGGTCTCTCTTGGATAGATGTGTTAAATCCTTCTGACATGAGCACAATAGATGTAAAATCAGGATGATTAGAAGGTGTAACATACTACACAGAACTCAAAGACTGGAATTATCTCACTACTACTGTAGATGTTTATATATGTGAGTTCAAATTGAATCAAAACTAGGTCTTTACTTATTCAAAAATTAGTTGAGAGATCGCTGCACTTACATGCCACTCCAGCCAGACTCTTCCCCAATACAATTTACAAGACAATGAATGTATTGTGCAAGAGACAATTATAGTATAAGCAAGTAGCTAAAAGTAACGAGTCAAGCGCTAATCTTCAGTGGCAACACTGAAAACGCTACAAAAGATTTCTATTTCTATTTCTTTGAACTTTCTATTCACAAAGAATGACAAAATTCTGTTAAGCTTTCCACAAAATTATTAAGCAGTACAACTGTTGATAGTACAACACTGATACTAATATTAAATGTTTCTTAAGCACCAAATAATTTTAGAATGATTTATGAAGGATCATGTGACACTGAAGACTGGAGTAATGATACTGAAAATTCAGCTCTACCATCAAATGTAGATGTTTTTCATACATTTTTTTCATAAAAAATATATATATTTTCAAAAAAAAAAATATATATATATATATATATGTATATGTATATTATTATTTTTTTTTTTATCTCACCCAGCTATATGTGGTTCAGGTACCCTATGTTTTGGGGGCAACATATAATTTACAAAATAAATTTTTTTGGTCCTCTTGAGGAAGATAATAAATCATACTAAGTGATGTTTTTTTGAAAATGTAAGTAAGTTTTCTGTGATGGGTAAGTTTATGGGTAAAATTTCTACAGTATTACAATCATTATGTAATGTCCCTATAAAACATGAAATTCCAACAAGTGTGTGTGCATTTGCATGTACAAAGAACTAATGTGTTTTTATTTTATTTTATTTTATTTTATTTTATTTTATTTTATTTTATTTTATTTTATTTTATTTTATTTTATTTTATTTTATTTTATTTTATTTTATTTTATTTTATTTTATTTTATTTTATTTTATTTTATTTTATTTTATTTTATTTTATTTTATTTTATTATTTCACCCAGCTCCAAAACTGTACTAATTAAACATTTGGATCCACTAAATTGCTTTTCTAAGATGTACTTTTGCATTGCGAATATCAACAGAGATTAATGGTGTAAAGCCGTAGAGATACCAAGCATGTACATACATGGAAGATAATAGGACATCCTGAGTTCGTTGCTGCAGGGTGGGCCTGAAGTACAGTGAAGCCATTGTTGTTTTCACAGAATGTGTGCGTTTTGCCTTAGTGTCTCTCTTTGTGTGTGTGTATGTGCATGCGAGGAGATGAGAAAGAGGAAAACACACAGCAATGGAGCTGTAGGAAGATTATTGTGAAAAGAAGGGGGGAAATAATCATCAGAGGAAGCCCAAATGGGATCCCGCTCCTCAAACATACAAATGATCTTGTGTTAACAGCTGGGCTCCAACATCTGTCTGCAGAGTCACATGCCCGGAGAGCAGATGCTTCTGCTGCCTGAGCTGTTTGTTATTGTGCTTTGTGTTGCCCTTGGGCTGGGCAAAAGGAAGGTGGGCCTTTTTTGTTACATGTTGTATGGCTCCAGGGCTCAGACTGTACATGTGAGACAGACACAGCAATCAAGTTACGATCAAACACTCTTTGAATCGCGGGCTTTAGCATTCTGCGTTGTTTTTGTCTTTGTGCTTTGCTGTTTCTTGCTATTTTATCACTATGGAGAGATTGAATTATTGGATTCCCCGCATTCCTTCATTTATCTGGTTGCTTTTCAACAGCCAAAATGACTAATTCATGTCTTTTTTTAATCATTGTGTTGACACAGTTGAGCTTCCAGAGAACAGAAAACGGAAGTCCTCTAATGAAAAAGATGCATGTAGGTGGACGATACCGGCCGGCGACAGCGGTAAGACGATTCGGCAAGCGTCTGGGTGTGAATTTCACATCCTACCTTCTAACATGTCACGGTAGGGTGTAATGATATGAAGTGGGTAGCGAAATGCCTCCCCTGATAGATATTGAGGCTAAAAGTTGACACGCATAAAGCTGCCCTATAATCAGATAATAAACATCTTTCTCATCAAGCCAAGCAAAACAAAATCATTAGGCAGGGGACTGCAATTTACTTTCCTTGACCCCCGTATCGATTACGCAACGGCTTCTACACAAATATCAAAGTAATTATTGATTGCTGAAGGAGAGGAAAAACAGCTGGATCTGAAATAGCTGAGTGTGGGAGAGAGCAAGAAAGTGTGGAAAGAAATACGATGCTGGTGCTGTGGTCAGGCCATCACAATAGGAGCAGCGCAGGGACGTGATTAGGTGTATTAATTACCCATGCTGGCCCTAAAGTGTGTTTGGACACAAGGGCTCAGCGGGAAAAGAACCAGGAGGAAGTTTAGCGGCAAAAACATCAGACACTGTAGAAACCGTCGGGGGATTCTTCTCCCAGCTCCGTTCTCCTTCCTCTGGTTGTTTTCTTCAGACGTTCCACATGCTGAACAAGCCTCGGGGTTCTTGTCTGGATGCTGGAGAAAGCGGGTTTATTTCTATTGTTGATGAGGATCAGCTTCTTAGTTAAAAGGTGAATTAGAGGGTTCAATAACACAAGAGGACTTTGAATAAACACAAAGATTTTAACGTTGGCCGCACTTGATGTGTCAGAAGAATTCAAAACGTCTGTTTGAATTGGAAGCGATTGTGGAAAAGTAGTGGCATTCTTGTAAATGAGTATTGTGTTGCTCCTTTTTAGTCTCTTGTGGCATTATCAACAAGTTATCAAATTGTTCAGAGAGATTTGTTTGAAAAAAACACAAAAAAAAACAATGAAGGATAATGTTTCTCCCATAATTCATCTGTGTGAGTACTATTGACGGTTTAGCCTTGACCTGGCAAAACGTTTTAACTTAAAGTCATATTTCACCCAAAAATGAAATTATCGTCATTTCTGTTATGTCATTCTAAACCCGTATTATTGTTCTGTTAAAAAAAATAAATAAAAAAATAAAAAAATAGGTGTTTTCCACACAACACTTCATATCCACCTTATTTTAATTGTAAGACTGGATATGGCAATTTGTAACTTGAATGTACGAGGCTTCCAGTTAGTTTAGCGGTACAAAAACAGTCTGTTATTCTGCTTGATATTGCAAACTGGTATGTGTTATATTAATTTAATTTATTACCGATATCATAAACACACTGGTTTGTAGTGCAAATAATTTTACAGTTTACTGCATGACTTATTCTTATAGTTACTCCTCTATGGCTAATGAATCTTGAAGTCTAAAATAAGGTGGATACATTACCCATACCACCAAACAGACATTGAAGTCATTATTTACTGATGGTCTTCCCTCCAGTGAGCTGTGCTTTTACCAGATCATTGTGTGAACAGATCTGTGAACCAATTATTTAAATTTGTGTTGGGAGCATTATCAACTTCACTGATTTATTGAAAAGATCTGATTCAAAAGAACTATTCATTGACTGTTTTGTTTTTGGAGCCTAACATTCCATCACTGTTGGGTGGAAACCTTGTATCTCCATATTTTGTCTTCCCCCCCCATCAATCATTACTATTGGTCACCCTTTACATCTTTCTGTGGGTTTTTCAAATATTTAAAAACCCACAGACACATGTAAAGTGACTAAACATTGTAACTACATTGGATCTTCAAACTGTTGGTAAAACATCATAACTCCTCCCCACCTCTATTGTGAACGAATTGTTTAACGCAGTTTGGACTGTCTCTGCTTGTTTGCAATGCAATATGTTTTCCAACCAATACGCCTATATAGGTCATTTGTCACTTCGCTGAAATATGACCCATAGGAGCGTTTACTGAAGTTGCACCCCTATCGACAACAGGACACTTTCATTTTAATGCATTGTTCCCTTTTATCTGCGTCATATTTCAGGTTTCACGTAGCTCAATTGGCAAAGCATTGCAATATATAACAATATGCAATCATGTGATCATGCGATCATGGGTTCGATCCCAGGGAACGCCTGTGCTCATAAAGTGTATATGCACTATAAATCACTATGGGTAGGTTTAGGGGTGGGGTGTTTGTAGTCGTTTATAAAAAAAACAAAAAAAAAAACAAGTTTTGCTAAATAGAAATAAGACAAATGGTGTAAAAAGGCCACACATTGCATTTAAATGAACTCACATTTTGATTGGTAACAACAGTCATACATCATTTCATGATGACAGATGTAACATGACACTGTCATTATATTTACACCAGCTAGAGGGCGCATGACGTTAAAACGTAAATATACGTCGTAATAAGGTGCTTTTTTTTTTTTTTAGAGGACAATCTCTTGCAATGCAAGGTAGAGCTGCACAAATCTAATTGAGAATCATGTTGTTGTTTTTTTCCTTTTCCAAACAGAGACCACAATTTGTTCACAATTCTGAACAGACAACTAAACAAAATATGTAATTGAATAGTGTTCTGAAAAAAAATATGAGTTGCTGCTGTCTGTTTAAAAATGTTTATTTAAAAAATTTAAATTTGAATTATTTAAAAAAATCAATTTGAATGAATGATTCAATGATTCATCTAATAAAGATTGTTTCATTACTTAAATAATCACACATCCTGATTTTGCAGTTTAGATGTGTTCCTGGGTCAACACGTTTTGTTGATCCTAGAATAACATTCCGATCTGAAAATTTTGTCCTAACCATATCCCTACCCCAACCCATAAGTTATCCCTAAAATCAGAGGGAAATAATATGTGAATAACACTGATATAGAAGCACCTAACACTTGTTGTAAGCCTAAACTTGATGTAAACTGTAAACTTGTCCCAGTGTTTATATAAACATCAGTGTTTATATCGAAACTATAATTTTTTATCCTAGTACATCTGTGGTAATTTGAATCTTTATAACACAGAAATAACGATACTGTATGGTTGAAAAGACTGTTCGTGAAGCTGTTTCAAAACTGTAGCCTACATGACAACTCTTTTCTCTGTCAGTGGCAGCGCCAATGCAGATTTAAATCTGTGATTTTGTCAAAGGTCAAACACAATGGCAAATCGTTGTCATTTAGGAGCAAGGTCACATGGGTGTTTGAATCGAGATTGTGATCTTTTAACCATTAATTGTGCAGCTCTAATGCAAAGGTAAATAAAGAACTGGTACTTTGAATAAGTACAGCGTTTTCTTTCCTCAAGAAGCACTATATATATAAAGGCTATGGAGAAGAGTGTCTTAGTCTAGCATTTGTCTTTGAGTCAGAGCCTGTAGCACTTTGTCTTTAATAACATGAGATTTTGGCCAAATGACAGTAAACTGAGCACCTACCTAGCTACAGTAAACTTTATGGGCCCTATTTTAACGATCTAAACGCAAAGTGTAAAGCGTAAGGCGCAGGTGCACTCAGGGCGTGTCCAAATCCACCTGCTATTTTAACGACGGAAAAACGGTCCGTGTGCCGGGGCGCATTTTTGAAATGGGTTGTCCCTGTTCTCTTAATGAGTAATGGGCGTAACGTTCAATAAACCAATCAGAGTGTCATCTCCCATTCCCTTTAAGAGCGAGATGGCGGATTGCTATTTACATGCCGGAATTTGTTGGCGATGAGTTAGTTAATATATATGTGTGTGTATTGGCACGATTGTTCAATTAATTAGCCAATTTCGTTCATCATTATAAGTAGTAATAGGCTGAATTGAATTCTAATACACGCAATGACTATTCATCATTACATTTTTATATTTAAGTAGCCTACACAATAATATTCTTTTACACTTTAATCCTTTTGTTTTTAATATTTGGCATGTTTGTGTGATGCGCATCCCTGTGTGTAATAAGCAAAGTCAACGCGCACTGTGGACGCGCCCAGAGGCGCAGTTTCTACCTTAGCGCTCTAACAAAAAAATATTGCGCAATTGACTTTAGACTTTAGACCAGGTTTGAGTTGGTCTATGGCGCAGTCTATTTTCAGCTCCTTAAAATAGCAATGTGCCTGAACACTCCTCTCTTTTAGACCAGCACGCCCATGGGCGCACTAACTGGCGCAAATGCATTTACTAATTTAAGGATGTGCCGCTGAACGGGAAAACGTGAACGGCGCCGGACGCAAACTAGCAAACACACTTGCGCTGCGCCTTGCGTCACGTTGCGCCGGGTGTATTATAGGGCCCTATAACTTTAAGTTGATGAAAACAAAATGCGATACACTTACTGCCTCAGATGCGGCCGTTCTAATGATGGACAAAACACATGTCTGATGTTCTATGAAATTTGCTGGTCAAAAACCTTGTTACTCAGTTGAGCTTGATTTTGGTAAAATGTTAATAATATAATTACACACGCAGGTGTCTGACCTTATACAAAGCTACAATATTAACTTTTACAATGCAGTGTTAAATTATTTAAAAAAAAATAATGGGTTTTTTTATATATTTTTTCCATTTCCTGAAATGTAGCAGTTTTGGAGATATGAGGTTTACGCCTGACCGCGACAATACAGTCGATGAACTGCCGCTTTTTGTCTTGTTTTGTGTTTAAAAAAAATAATAGCATATACAGTATGGTTAGAACAACATGAGTTTAAGTAAATGATGACAAAAAATGACATTTTTTTTTTAAATGAACTACCCCTTGAACTTCTCTTCTCGGGGTCAGTCCTATTATGTCTTTGACGCTAAAATGTGCTCAGGAAGACATTAAAGATGTATTATACTGTATGTACTCTTCAGTTTACATAGTTTTATCACTCCTTGTGAACAAAAAAAAGCACTATATTACAGTAAGAGGCCTATGAATATGCTTAATAATCCATGCATTTAATACAAAAATTGTGTAGCTATGTACAGTACATTAGCTTGGAAATGCTGTTGCTGGCATGAAAATAGCATGTTGTAAAGACTTAAAGTGCATCAGTGGTACTACATTTCAAGGTGAACCCAAGCAGAGGTCATTCGCAGATTGAACTTTGCTGAAGGATGAGTAAAAGGATAGATTGGGAATCATAAAAAAAGAAAGCACCAACTTGAGAGGAGTTTTTCGAGCAACTTGATTCACACCTGCACTCTCTCTGTGGCAGCATGTCGGACTGGGGTCGTCTGTTGCACGGCAGGAGGATTTGGGGATGATTAATTGCGCTGTCTGCTGAATGGAGCTCTCGAAACAGCGGGATCCTCTGCATATGTAAATACAAGCAGTCTCAGCACAGCACCGAGGAGCAGGATTAACAAAACGACTCTGCTCCCGGATTCCGACCAATTCACCAATCTTTTCTATTAGCACTGACAACCCACAGGCGTGTGAGAAATCCCACAGCCCTTTCATCTTCCCAAATAAAAAACACATTAAATATCAGGCAACCCTTGTCGTGCACAGTTGAGTGGCCTGAGAAATGGAAATCTGCAGCTTAGCGCACAATCATTTCTGTTCAATCTTGTAATTAGACTATAACATCAGTGACTGCAAACCAAACATATGAGTAATAATAATAATAATAGTTATTGTTATTACTACTACTACTACTACTATCACTATTACTAATAGTAGTTATTATTTAAATGACAACCTTCTGTTTGCCATTAGAAAATAAGACAGTTAAATAGTTCTACTGTTAATGCTGGCCATATTATTCTGTACTATTCACTGAATTTAAGGCACATTGGGGACATTTGTAAATTGTTTTACATCCTAATTTAAAAGTCATTATTGCACCTTTGTTTTACCTTAGATAGAGAAGAGACTATTATGGATTATTATTCACAACTTTAATTAGGACTGTAAGTTATGAATAGAGAATACCGTGGAGTTACAGTCAATAAATTAATCCTAACAGCTTCTGGTCTCCTCTTAACCTGCTCTTTGTTTACAGAAAATCCACCTCTTCCTTAAGTGTGAATTAAGGGATTTCTATATTCCCTTAATAGCCCATTCATTTCTTCTCTATTCATCCCCAGGGTGCACATCACCACAGAAATTATTCATTTTGACCAAATGTCACAAAAATATAGTTAGTCTATGCAATACAAGAAGGAGATTCATCCGATTTCTTTAGCGTGTGTGTGTGTGTGTGTGTAAAAGAATGAGAAAAGAGTGAGAGAAGAATAGAGGAGGTTGGGAGGTTGAGAATCTCTTTAAATTACCGCTGCACATTTTACCTTTCATAGTATTGATTGTACATGGAAGGGATCATTCAGATTTGAAGTTTTTCTTTCTTCTCCCTTTCTTGTCACTGGATCCTGGGGATCGTATAAATTCTGGGCCACTTTCATCATAGAATATACTTTTCCCCCTCATGGTGACCTTTAGAAATCCCTCTGAAACGCCAGACACCCCCAGAAGTCAGAGATATCACATTATCACGTTTTCGTTTTTTTTTTTTTTTTTTTTTTTTTTGGTGAGCTTTTATTCTTTTCCCTTTTCTACTGGAATCTATACTTTTTCATGGCATTTGGAAAGGTCAGACATGTGTTGAACATCCAAGTTGCTAATGTTTGCAAAAGTTCTCTTTTTCATTGACTGAGTGAATATGGTTGGGTGGCTCCTTTAAACACAGTCGGTCAGTTTGTTTTGAAGAGTGACATGTAGAGTTACAGTCATTGTCCCGTAATCAGGGCCGTAATCACCATAAGCCGCGCACACACTTAATGATTGTAAGGCCGATTATGAATGTAAATTGATACTTACAACTGATCACACTCAAACGTGTCCAGTCAGAGCCAGTTGCGTTCAGTCTGCGATTACAGTCGGTGTTCAAATTCCATGTGTGAGTATATAAATCGGCTCCCGTCAAAGGAAACAATCAGTATGTGTGTTCAGTTCAGTCTTAGAATGTTTCAGCTAATCGTTAGGTGTGTCCCCGGCTATAGACATTGAGAGAGACAAGTCCCCCCCAATAATTAAAAATATTTCATATTCTCCATGCTGGTCTGCTGCAATTCATTACACACAGATCTGGGCCATGTTTCCCAAAAGCATTGTGAGCTAAGTTGATCGTAGAGACCATTGGTGGCAATAATTCTAAGATCTACTTGGGGTTACAATGCTTTTGTGACACGCAGCCCTGGTTGACATTAAGATGATCTAAAAGTTTTAAAAGTTATATTTTTTTAGACTGGTCTGCCTTATCGGTCCAAGAGCACTCGGCAGTGTCACAATGATTGAGATGTCCAGTCAAATCAAAGGAGGCCGGCCTTACTGTTCACAGTAGACAAGTGCGAATTCCAACACGCCTCTTTAGTTTTAACAGTGAAAGTGTGTGGTACTGTACGATGTAAGTCGCTAAACATTTAAAGGGTTAGTTCACCCAAAAATGAAAATTCTGTCATTAATTATTCACCCTCATGTTCCACACCCGTAAGACTTTTGTTCATCTTCACAAATTAAGATATTTTTGATGAAATCCGAGAGGTATCTGACTTGTTCATAGACAGCAATTTAACCACTACTTTCAAGGTCCAGAAAGGTCCTAAAGAGATCATTAAAATAGTCCACGGCATTCTGACGTAGAACCTGGAAGTGCTGAACATACACAGCGTAAGAGAATGACATGAAGAGAGGATATTGTTGAATAATATTGTTATTTTTGTTTTGTTTTTGTGCACAAAAAGCATTCTTGTCGCTTCTTAACATTAAGGTTGAACCAAGACATTTTAATGTCTTCAGGACCTTTCTAGACCTTGAAAGTGGTGATTACTGTCTATGGGCGAGTCAGATACCTTACGGATTTCATCAAAAATATCTTAATTTGTGTTCCAAAGATGAGCGAAGGTCTTAGCGGTGTGGAACGACATGAGGGCGAGCAATTAATGACAGAAGTTTCATTTTTGGGTGAACTAACCCTTTAAGATTTGACAATTGTTAAATTCCCTTTAATCCTTCATTTATATAATTCCTTTGAATTAAATAATTTCAGTGTTCAAAATATGGTTACGGCCTTGCATATTGGCACATTTTACATGCACTGAAATATTGTTTTAATCATTTGATATATGTAACGTAACAATACAGTATTCAGATAATTTATTGCATTTTTTAAAGGCTAAAACGCTTTTTTTTTAACACTTGGATTGAATAATTGTACGCAGCGAATGAGGCCGTATGTTAACTCTGAAGCGATTAGCAACTCAGCAGCGGTTTGGTCTTGAAGTGGACATATTTGAACCTTATATCCCCTCATATCCTCCGGAAGCCCAACACGGTGACTCCCAGATGATCCCACGGCCGTCAGCGCCCTGAACAGCATTGCTTGCAGCGAGAAGGCCATGAATTACTGTACACTGCGGATTTCATTTTCTTTATGGTAACAATTAACCTCTCCCCAAATTCACCCCTTACTCTCAAGGTCAACAACCCATATGCACAGCCTTTGTTCCAGCTCTGCTGACCCGTCCTTTACCTCACACACAGGTCTGTTGTAGGTATAGCCAGTATGCTTGAGAATATACTTTAGAAATGTATAATGTTATTCATAAATTGTGCCATACTTTAAGTCCTAATATAATATAATATAATAGCCTATATAATACTCAGGTCACACTTAATATTAGGCTCCAATTCTCACTATTAACTTACTATTAACTTAGACTTTTGCCTCAACAAACCCTAATTACTACTTAATAATAGTTAGTAAGGTAGTTGTTAGGTTTAGGTATTTGGTAGGATTAAGGGATGTAGAATATGGTCATACAGAATAAGGTATTAATATGTGCTTTATTAGTACTAATAAACAGCCAATATCCTAGTAATATTCATGCTAATAAGCAACTAACTCTTAATAGAGAATTGGACCCTAAACTAGTGTTACCATAAATCATAATTAATATTTATTGTAATACAACACATATTACATCACATTATATCTTGACTTTATAATTTTAATAAATTTCCTTATTCATATTTGAATGTGAATGAATCAATGATCTGTTAATGATTATGTAATATTTGTTAATGACTCTGCTACAAGACTTATATTTAATATAAATATAAAAATCACTTTCCAGAACATTCTCATTCACTGTCCCTTGCTGGTGGAATGATCTTCCTGCCTTCATCCGGAATGCGGAATCCCTGGCAATATTCAAAAGACAGCTGAAAACCCATCTCTTTCGTGAGCACTTAACCTCATCTTAAAAAAAAACAAAAAAACTTCTTATTCCTATCCTTTCACTTCCTCTAATCCCTCTCTATTGTAGCTTAGGATAATTTGCCTCGTCATAACGACTCGCTTGTTGTATTCCTCACTTGTAAGTCGCTTTGGATAAAAGCGTCTGCCAAATGAATAAATGTAAATGTAATATGTTATTATCATAAAGTGTTGCTAACTACAGTATGTAGTTAATTTAAAGCCATCAACATTCAGCAGAATTAGCTAATTTACAGTATTAATCTTTCCTGTTGCATTTTCTCTTTAATAAAAATAGTGAAGGGAAAAAAAAAAAAAAGCAGCTTTACAAAATTGGGTCATCGAATGATCCTGAGCCTAATATATGCTTTATAAAGAAAATATTGTGTTTAATATTTAAATCTAAAACACCAACACAATACAAACAGCAGGTATGTGTGTGGCATGCATGCTGGGAGCTTAATTAGTTTAGTTCGGCATTCATCTTGGAGAAAGCCACGGTTCCTTTGATGCGCCGATAAAAGACACACATATGCGTGTGCGCGCACACCACCTCTCGGTGTTGTTAAATCACTGCTTCACCATAATTTGACAGTTTAGTATTAATTAGTGAAACACCCCATATAGTTTAACACACTATTATTGATGACCAACCTCACTTAACTCGCCCTCCCTGTGCAAACCCCAGTTAGTTAGCCGCTCTCTGGAGTATCTCCTACTTTAGCAGACTGCCACTAAATGCATTATATTCTCACGGCTCCATCTCTCATACACCAGCCTCGCCCTGGGAGTCTGAACCAAATGCATAATTTAAAAAGTCCTTAATCTGCGATGGCATTCCCATTTGGTCGCCAGCAGACTGCACTTTATGATGTCAGCTTTCTTCCACAAAGGTCAATAGCAGTTTTCTCTAGCCCTTCACTCCCTCCCTCTCTTTCTCGCTCTCTTTCTTTCTCTGAGGTCTGGTGTAATACGCTTTATGGGCTCGAGTCCTGACACCTGGTGACATGATAACCTTCTCTCTGCTCCAGCCTCGGCTTTTTGCTGCTCTCTTGTCACTGTTCTTTCAGATGTTGAAGCTGGGTCATTGTACACCAAACACATACCGAATACCTTCTCTCTCTCTTTTTCCCTCAGTTTAATTGCAAAGCAGCACAACTTGGGTGCATTTTCTCATATTTTATAAAATGCTGAGCTATTTTATGATACACTTCAATTTGATTTGGTCTAATTTAAATACATTCTCCTATCTCAGCAGAGATTGATTTTCCAGAAAAATATAAACCCTGTATGGCACTGTGGTGCTATCAAAACATTGTGCAACATAGCAACGTTGACTTGACTCATGAGTAAATTTTGGGACTGATTTGGCCATACCGTTGCGGACAAGCCTGTTAGGAAACAATATATACAATTTTTTACTCAGTACAAAGTGTTGCAGCAGATTTAACCCTAGAATGCATTACGCAAAAGACCTATGAATGTATAAAGGAGTTGATTTTGTGGTTTTCCAAAGTTACTAGCCACTCAGCATTTTCACTGGCCACAATTTTGACATCGATACCATGGGGAAAAAACTGCCATAATGATATTTTTAATATTATCTCATAATTTGGCAGCAGGTATATTATGCTGCTGTCACTTTAAGACCTGACATACGGATCCATTATACTGTTACACATGCGTTTTCTTTCTCTACTGTTTACGTTCACTTAAAACATAACTGACTGTTTTTACGTGAATACTCACCAAGACCGGCATTTTTGCATTATTTTAATGGTATTTGACTGTTTAAGCACAATAAGCAGCAGAAAAGAACTCAATTTAGTACTGAGAGGCGGATTCACGTGCGCTCACTTTGGGTTTGAGAACAAAATCTGCGGGGAATGAGTACAATTATGCGCATTATGCGCAATCCCACATCAAAATTTAAGCCCTGTAACACCAACAATATTCATCCGGAGCAAATGCAACAAGTGAGTGAGGGGAGGCGGGTTCAATTCGCTATTAGAGAGGTCATGAGAGAGCGAGAAAGCGCAGCTGGTATCTATACTATAATTTAAAAAAATGTATATATTATGTATAAAATTCAACCTGCCAAAGTGGCTATTAAGAGTGACTGCATTCAACTCCACAGCTGAATTCCACCCTCATTTGGCAGGTGTTAACATCGATATAATTTATCCTCATTGTGATTGCAAAGTTATTTATAGTTAGAGTATCTAAAGTGGACCATCAAAATAATGTGTGACCGATTATTCTCATTTTCAGAAGTCAAAATGTACCAAAGAAATTCACTTCACACCTTACACAAGCTTTCAGGCAACCCTACCAAACACCCAGTTGTAAATCTGCTGAGACTCAGGATCCTGAGAGAGCAGCACATTGGGCTCTACTGAAAGGACATCAGATGACACCCAAACTCCATCACAGAGAGAATAAAAAAGACATCACCTCGCAACAAGCTGGTGATAAAGGGTGCCTGGGCATGGGCGAAAATTAAGACTCTGTAACAAGGTCCCGGGCTCCCATCCTGACAGCCATTTTCCCCTGTATTTATCATCCCTCCATGCCATTGGCTATTACATGTGAACCTGCTGTCTTGCGGTAGACCTGGAATTTATGGATGCTCCATTATTAGGGGATTGTGGGTAGAGGGGGAGGAAAGAAGGGGATGCATCTCTATGGTTTTCTGAGGATGTTACGATTGCCTCTTAGATTATGCCACTTGACAGGTTTGTCATCCCTGTGCACTGATGTGCTCTGCAGAGTGCTCTGATATCATTAGCTTCATTGCTCTTAATGTGTCTGCTCCCCTCCATAGCAAGACAGGTCATATATTGTGCAAATAGGTGGACAGGAGCTGAGAGCCGGGGATTACAGAGGGGAAGAAACTGCCAGCTGGTTTATTTTCACTCACTTTAGTGAGGCGTTGAATATTATTATGGATACTATTGTTAGGTCACAAGCAAAAAGTTATCATAGTGTCATTATTTGGTAGGTTTAAATGTATATTTTTTTCATAATATTATTAATGATTTATATAGCGTTTCAGTAACCTCATATTCTAGCATTAAATTATGAGGAACACAAAATAATCCATGTTCTTTTGATTTGAATCTGTGTTTTTTTAATGGATAACTGCCTTGACATTTTGCCACAACGCTGCCTGTATCTGTGAGGAGTGTTGAGCAAGCGCTTGTCAAAACCAAGTCTGTGACCTTCAGATTCTTTATATTTTCGCATTAGCATCAGGCTGTTTTTCCAAAACTGGCCTAGCTGCTGAGCTAAGTGCACATAAGCATGCTAATGAGTTATTACTGATCCAATGTGAACACATATTGGACCACTTAACATCTGGGTACAACCGGGCAAGACAGCAATTATACTAAGTATAAGAACAGTTTACCCACAGTTTTATTTTAAAAGAATAATAATGAAAAAATAATAAGAAACAATTGGATCATACAGTAATCACAGTAAAAAATACAGTAAAAACAGTAACATCGTGAAATATTACCATTTAAAATAACTCTTTTCTATTTTAATACATTTTAAAATGAAATTTATTAGTCTATGTTTACACTGCAAGCCTTAGTCTGTGTTCACACTGTCAGTCCAAATCTGATTATTCGTGTGTCCGATTGGAATCTGATCTAAATTATCAACTGTCCACACTGTCTATCGCAACTGTTCGGATCTAATTTGGTGTCTTGTGGTGTTTTTTTGTTTTTGTTTTCTGGAATATCTGCATACTATGGCACTTAAGTTGCATTAGTAGGCATACCCCAATAACAACAGCAACATGGAGGGGTTTGCAATACAGATGTTTTCTTATTTACAACATGACAGTGTGTAGCTGCCGTGCTGGACTACGTCTTATGTGGCAGCGGCAGAAACGTAGGAGGCTGGTATGCATGGCTTTATTCCGTGTCGTCTCCGCCAGTTTCAAAATATGTCTGTTATATTGTCTGGCATTTTGCAACAACACAACCTTGATTCTGCAGCAACTTTCAGTTTCCTATAACAACATCTGATGTTTACGTTTTACATGCCATGAGAAAGTCATATAAACCATGTGGAATCTGATTAAAGCAGTCAGACTGAAACTGATTTCCAGAAATGTGATTTGAAAAGGATTTCAAACCACATATGAATGTGCGCCTTCCCACATATGAGGGAGTGTGTGATTTAAAGGGGCCGCAGCCTGAATCGGTGCATAGTTAATGATGCCCCAAAATTTTCAGTTAAAAAATTAATAAAGAAAAAAAAAAATTATGGGGTTTTTGAGCTGAAACTTCACAGACACATTCAGGGGACACCTTAGACTTATATTACATCTTGTAAAAACTGGTTCTAGGGCACCTTTAAGTCTCATAGCAAAGCTGAATTTTCATAATCAATAGTCCAGTCTTCAGTGTCACTTGATTCTTCAGAATTCATTCTAATGCTGATTTGCTGCTCAAGAACAGTTGTGCTGCTTAAAATTGTTGTAGCAACTGTGTAGCAACTAGTTTCTTTTTTCAACATTATATTATAAACAGCAAGTAAAAAAAAAAAAAAACAGTGTTTATTTTAAATAAAAAAAATAAAACTGTCGTTTTTTAAAAATGTCTTTCTTTCTTAAAAATAAATAAATAAATGAACTGAATATAAATAAATAATTAAACTTTTTACAGTTTAGCGTAAATTATAAATTAGACGTTAGGTTGTCATGCTTTGTTTAAAATGGAAATAATGCCTTTTTTTGTAGCTATTCTTGTGAAAATAAATAAACAAGAAAAGGTAAATATTCTACCATTGTAATAAATTCTATAAATATTGTGTAAACTCTCTATAAACAGTGTAGTAAAAGATTAGATTTAACTTCCTGTGACTCATAGAGTGCTGTTTTGATTTGCCGTATACAGTAGGAGGAGCTGCCAGAGTGGCGGGTGGACAGGGATGATTTGTGAATTCGGGACATGTGGTCAAATGGCTTACAATGCAGAGCCGCATGAAATGGGTCAAGTGCTGGTTATGTAATGAGCCACACTAAATACGAGTCCAGTGTAACCGCATCACCAACGCAGCGTACATTTCTGAGGGCTCGACCACAGGCAGTCACTCACTTATGTGGTGAAGTCATTCGGCTTTTAGCATCCCAATATGTGATTTTTGTAACAAAACTGTTATGTTAAATTTGCCTGTGTATAATGAACTGATTGCACAAGGTTAGTTGGAAAACAACAGGCAGTCTTTGGTACATAAGCGAATATCAATCCATAGTTTATTGTGCCGCTCCAGGCTTCCTTTTGGCCTGCGCTAAGCAGACTGGGACGCTCCCATCCGGGCCTCTCTCTCTCTTTCTCTCGGGTGATTCCACTGGCAAGGTCCTGTAGACCTGATGGAAAACGCAAGATAAGGATCCGCTGAGGCCAGGAGAAACGGCCGTCCAGAATCTGGTGAGGGAAATTAAACCAATTGAGGAAGTCGCTATTTTTCTAGGCCCAACGTGAGTTATTGGACCAAGACAGGGGGTGTATATTTTTGTTCGGATGGAGAAGGGAGTTGAAACGAGCGAATATTGCTGAAAGAGCGCCGCTCGCATTCAGGCCCAGACAAAAGCTGGAAATGAAATAACTTCCTTTCCTCAGGAAAACACTGAAGCTCCTGACAGAATAATAGCATCGCAGGAGAAGGAGAGGGGGCCGACAACGCTCGCTCACAAACACAGGAAACCGTCCGGCTGCCTGCTCAAGCTGTTAAAAGCGCACGGACACACACGTACAAACACACACACACACACACACACACACCGACACATGGCATAGTGACAGTAAGAGGAGCCGGCTGAAAGTCCTTGGAATGGCAGGACATTTACCTTTGAGTCAATGATAAACAATTCATCTCTGACCTTCATAAATATTCACAGCTCTCCCTGGACCAACTCAAAAAACTGTCCCTTTACCTCTATCTAATGTAAACTCTCTTTTACTGTACAATTTTATTTTTTCAAGAGACAGCTTTTACACTTGACAGAACAATAATATAATATAATATAATATAATATAATATAATATAATATAATATAATATAATATAATATAAATCTATATATTATATATATGCTCATTTGAAGGATTACTTTTATTTAAATAAAATTAAACCAGTATTACATGTATGTATGTATGTTTGTTTGTTTGTTTGTTACCTATTTGTTACTATAAAAGTAGCACATAATAAATAAAAAAGTAACTACATGTAGTTACTTAAGTAATTACTATAAATTAATGCATAATTACATCCATCTATCCCTAAATCACACCCTATCCAAACCCTAACACTATAGTAAGTACATTCTTACAGTTACTTTAATATATAATTACACTGTAACAAGGACACCTAAAAATACAGTGTAACCAATAAAAAAATACCTTGTAGTTTCTGTAGGCATTTGGCATTTAAAGACTTGAAAAGCTCATCAAGGAATTGTGAATGCTTTAGTACTTATTTAAGTTGAAATAAATATATCGATTGGTGCAATTGGTTAATTTCTTGAGGAAAAAATTGGTTTCTTTTATGCAATTCACTAACTGGCATACTGCAGTGAAATTATGAAAAAATGATTTTTGTAGCCCTTCACATAATTTGTGTTTCAGTGTGTGCTCCACTTTGAGAGACAGATTATATTTTGGCGTTTCATTGCAGTGGACCTTTTTTCTTTAACCTTTGTGACCTCAACTGGGGCCTAGACCTCCTCATTCAGGTCCCTATTAGGCAAATAAGGTCTGATAAATCTTTGGCACATCTGTAATGAGGACTCCTGAGCCGAGTGATGTTAATTAAGAGAGGTTAACCAAGATGTGAGTCGCTCTCTCCTCTCATATTTCACCCAGCTAATTTCTCCTCATTGCCCTGGCCTTGATGATGTAATGCATTTATCTGGGCAAGACACACCCTGTTCATCTTGTCACCAATTCTGCTTTTTTTTTTTTTTAAAAAACTCGCAGATCCACATCTTTTATTTCTTTTGGGTACAGCGTAAAATGTTTAATAGGTCGAAAGTGTACAATCATTCCAAACTCACTTCTTTACTTTGAAATTTGAACACTTTCACTTCACACAGTGTTCCTCTTTTTTATGACCTAAGACTTTTATTCTTTATTAAAAATGTATATTTTTTTTTCTTTTTTCTAAACAGCTGTGTATATGTGTCATTTGCTTGTGAATGTAAGTTTACAAACAAGATCAAGGGGTAGAGTTTTAAAACGTAAGAAGAAATATAGCTTTAATGACGAGTGAATGGGTTTGAGGAATCCATCTTCTCTGTGTGTGCGTAAGTGTGAGTCATGTAAGTGTTTGAATGCACTGCGCTTTCTTTCGGCATAGTCTTTAAAAGCTGTTTTCAATCAAGCAAATGATTCCTTTCTTGCAATATGTTAATGCAGGACTGATTTATCAGTGTAGTAAAAGTTAATTACCATATGTTTGTGACTGCTGTAAGATGATGTATTTAATGTTTATAAGTGGGATTATTAAAATGTCCTGACTCCTGATTACAGGAGACTCTATTCCAGAGACTACAGCTAATTATGTCTTTACCTCATATATTTTAGTTTTGACCTGGACAAACGTTAAAACTTAGCATGCATTACATTAAATATGTTAATTCCTTCTACACTGTAAAACATTTTTTCATGATTTGTTATCACAACATTTTTTCTTTTGTCAAATCAACTTAGATAATTAATGTGGTTCAGATAACACACAGTTTTGAATTTGTGTTAATTAAACCAAACACCTTCGTTGTATTAACTCAAAAGTGTTAAGGCAACCATGTAACTTACTTTTAGAAGTTAAGCGAACAATGTTATTTACATGTAAAGCTGATATAATATATTTTACTGTGAAATACAAACTTGGGTTCTTTGCGGAAAGTAGTTCACTGCCAAAAGTCATTTAGAGAAATAATCTTCCCCAAATATTCCACCGTGAGAAGGGCCCTGGTGGATAATTTTAGCTCTGCTATCTAACTAACTCGCCTGTTTGTTCTTTTAGGTGGGTTTTAGCTGGGAGTTTTAATTGCAGCTCTGTTTATGGACGCAAAGGTTGATTCTTGACCTGTGTGGGTTATCATTTTCGCATAGCCGGTTTCCCCCTGTTCCAGCAAATCAATTGTCTGGTAATCTCCCACCTTAGCCTTCAATTGTGAGAAAAAATATCCATTACAATATACCCAGTTTAATCACTTGACCCAATGCTGCTCTCTCTTATAAGAAGAAAGGAAAGGTTAGGAGACAGAGGGGCCATTCTAATATGAAGGAAGGTTCACACATTTTTCTCTGTAAACTACTTGGCTTACATTGTTGTAGGATGCATGTCTCCAGAGCCTGTCTAGTTTTTGTGAGAACGAAATGCAATTATATGAATGTTTTTTTAATGTGTGAAAAACATGAAATGGTGGCGCCTAATATGGGAAACCTTCACTGAATCTGCACTGCTTTTAGAGCATTAAAAGATAATGATCGTAAAACTAAGTAAATAGGTATTTTTTCTTTTTTTTTTCACAACTAGACCATATGCAGACTTGCAGCTGCTCAGTTATCAGTAAGAAGATTTGTTGCATGTACTGTAGAGCGCTGAAGATCACTGTATCAGTTGTACGACAGAATGTGGTTTGCAGTACAGTATCAGATATCACGGCCTGTCCTGTGAAACATAAGCCTCATACAGTGGACACATTGTGCTTCAGAGCAACCGAAGCTTTTGTGTCCCACAAATTGCTGTGGTTCCATCCACTTGTGAATTTGTAGGCGTTTCAGTCCCTGCGCTCCAATCCAACATGCGTGTGAACGATCCAAGGTTTCAGCAGCTTGTCTGTTATTTTGATTTGCTGACATTTATTTATTCATGTTGTTTTGTTTGCTTGTTCATATATGTAATTTTATTATTGACTCAAAGTGAATTGATAGATCTTTCTGATGATATTTATCTTTTCTGTTTTATTTATAATTTTGCATGCACCTAGAGTACAGATGTATGCCAAACAACACTTATTAAAACATATTATTACACTATTCAGATTATCAGTGGTTAACAATTAAATTATTTCTAGATAACATTCACATTATTGGCTTTTCTTCATCAGTTTATTTAGATGAACTGATATAATGTAACTAATTAAATCACCTTATGAAAATGATTGTGCTTATTTTCTTTTGTGTTAACCTATACTTATATGGTAATATACAGTAAGTATACTTATAGGTAGAGCAAAACCGAATGCATTACGTAATTATCATGTGTATTATTTTTTATTTTATTTTATTTTTTCCACCTCAGAAAACAAGTACAACAGGATTCCACTGAAACAGTTGGATTTATTTTCATTAATCAGCAGGAATTAAAAGTTTTTCAAATGTAAATCTGAAAGAAAATGTTGTAACATGATACACTCTATATACACATACACACACTTACAGATAGTGTGCGTATTAATTATTTGAAAAAATAACTTGGATATTATAATTTGCATACTTTTCTAAAGTTTGGGGTCGGTAAGATTTTTTTAATGTTTTGAAAGTAGTCTCTTTTGTCTGCTAGGGCTGCATTTGATAAAAAAGAGAGAAATATTGTGAAATATTACTACAATTTGAAATAATAGTTTTCTATTTCGATTTTTTTTTTTTTTTTTTTTTTTGTTTATTCCTGTGATGGCAAAGCTTAACTTTCAGCATCATGATCCTTCAGAAATCATCCTAATTTGGTGCTCAATAAACATTTCTTATAATTATCAATACTGAAAACAGTTGTTCTTATTATCTTTGTGGAAACTCTCCCACCAGGATTCTTTGATAAATAGAAATTTCAAAAGAACAGCATTTATTTGAATTCTTCATAACAATGTAAAAGTCTTTACTGTCACTTTTGATGAATTCAATGCATCCTTACTGAATATAAGTACAAAATTTAGCAACTAATGTGTCACTGTGCATTTAACATGATAAAAGTGATCTCATTATGCAACTTGACTTGTAACATGTTGCCCTAACACTGTCTGATGCCAATTAGATCTTTATTCAAAGCTAGCTAAGTATCTAAGGCAGCATCATATGATGTTTCTTCCCTCAACCTTTGCATTCAGTCCCTTCGTCTGTTTGCATCACGTAGGCGGTAGAATGATGAGCCGTTAACTTGGTTAAGAGGATCACTGAAAGCTTAAAGTGATCTATAAACTGAGGGATGCCAAGGTTCAGGCTTTGGTCAAGCCTTGCATATTTAATTTGCCCTCTAAGAAAGGATGTGAATATATACTCTGTTCCCATTCATAACAACTAATAGTTATTTTTAACCATATTCAACTAATTATATATATATATATATATATATATATATATATATATATATATATATATATATAATACATACAGTGGTGATCAGAATTATTGGCACCCTTGGTAAATATGATCAAAGATGACTATAAAAATAAATCTGCATTGTTTATCCTTTTGATCTTTAATTCATAAAATTAGCAAACATCGAATCTTTCATTAAAGGAAAAGAATTGAAAGTGGGGGGAAAATCACATTATGAAATAAATGGTTTTCTCCAAAACACGTTGGCCACAATTATTGGCACCCTTTTATTCAGTATTTTTTGCAACCTCCTTCTGCCAAAGTAACAGCTCTGAGTTTTCTCCTATAATGCCTGACGAGTTTGGAGAACACCTGAGGAGAGATCAGAGACCATTCCTTCATACAGAATCTCTCCAGATCCTTCAGATTCCCAGCTCCATGTTGGTGCTGCTTCTCTTCAGTTCACTTCACTCATTTTCTTTAGGGTTCAGGTCAGGGGACCATGGCAGAAGCTTCATTTTGTGCTCAGTGACACATTTTTGTGTTGGTTTTGATGTTTGTTTAGGATCATTGTCCTGATGGAAGCTCCAACCATGGCCCATTATTGGATTTCTAGCAGAAGCGGACAGGGTTTGATTTACTTATTTTTTTATCTATTGGTATTTCATAGAATCCATTAAGCCATGTATCTGAACAAGATGTCCAGGACCTCCAGCAGAAAAATAGGCCCACAACATTAAAGATCCAACAGTATATTTAACCGTGGGCATGGGGTGCTTTTTATCCATGTGTGCACCAAACCCATCTGGTGGGTTTGCTGCCAAAAAGCTCTTTTTTTAGTTTCATCTGACCATAGAAGTCGGTCCAGTCTTGCCTAACAACTGAAAATGCTGAGACTGATTCTGAATGAGAGCAGAGGATTTTTCTTGAATCCCTCCCGAGCAACTTGTGGTGATGTAGGTGCTGTTTGATCATTTTTATTAGGCTTTCTGAGACTCAAGACTCAACTAATCTCTGCAGTTCTCCAGCTGTGATCCTTGGAGAGTCTTTGGCCAGTCAAACCTTCATTCTTACCACGCATTAGGACGATTTAGACACACGTCCTCTTCCAGGCAGATTTTTAACATCTTTAGTTGATTGGAACTTCTAAATTATTGCCCTGATAGTGGAAATGGGGATTTTCAATGCTTTAGCTATTTTCTTACAGCCACTTTCTATATTGTGAAGCTCAGCAATCTTTTGCTGCACATCAGAACTATATTCTTTGGTTTTACTCATTGTGATGGATGATTAAGGGAATTTGGCCTTTGCGTTTCCTCATGTTTGTACAGGAAGTCATGGCTGGACAATTTCATGTTCATGATCACCCTGGTGCGAAAAAAAAAAATTGTAAATATGAATGGGAATGTACTTCAGATATTTTACTCATAAATATTCTAGGGGTACCAATAATTATGGCCATTTCCCCCCCCCCTTAATATACAGTTTTATATATATATATATATATATATATATATATATATATATATATATATATATATATATATATATATATATATATATATATATACATATATATATACATATATATATACATATATATATATACATATATATATATACATATATATATACATATATATATATATATATATATATATATATATATATATATATATATATATATATATATATATATATATATATATAATTAAATTAAGATTCTTTATATAAAACACACAAGATTCTACTCTAGAAGATGCTGTAATTTCATAGAACTGGTGTATACACCTTGAGATCATAGAATGATGAAACACACATGCAACGCAGCATGTTCCTACCTACAGTCACTTCATTAGCTGATTGCTGATATTTGTTCAGTTCTGTGTTCTACATTCTTCACCATAATATGAGATACAGTACCCTTTATTTTATCCAACCAACTAGCAGCTATTGTTTTCTCAAAAGAGCAAAAGATTTTTAAGCTAACTTAAGGGTTAGAATAACTGTAAAAATAACAATGAGGAATACGTAACTACCTTATACGTTATTACTTATATGTTATTACAGGAAAAAATAATTCAAATACCCAACCAAGCATTGGATTTTTTACTCCAAAGTCTATTTCTAATTTCTCCCTCCAAAATGTAATATTTATAGGCTAGTTTTATTTCAGTGTAAGTGTGCCACATGCAAAGTACTGTTCATCCTCTATGGCTGAGACTTGATCTGTCTAATGAATAAATGTATATTTTATGCAAATCAGTCCTGCATTGAAGATTGATGATCTCAGCATATTCAGTGGTGCCGCTGGAAACCAATCAGACAACACGCTTTTAATAAGACACGCAGTGTTTTCCTTGAAGCCAAGGAAGGTGAGATACAGTTATATTGAACTGGCTTCAGGATGAATGATTTAGCATCTAATAAATGAGGAACAAACAGCTAAAAATGTCTCATGAATCCTTTTGGTACATGTTTTCACAAAAGATTTTGTTTTTTAGACTTTAAGACTCATTTACTAGAAGGCACTGTTTTGGTTACTGTATGCATTAAAATAGCCGGTTATTGAATGGGAATGCAAAGTAAAATCACAGCAAAACCTTTTGATGCAAGGCTGCAATGTTACAATGTTTTCAAGCTTCTCGTGTTTAACTTACTAACAGTTAAGAAGAATCTTGTTTACACTTTATTTTAAGGTGACGTAGTTACATTGTACTTACCCAAATAAGTACTGAGTAATATTAATTAACCTCATATGCATGCTATTATAGAGTGAGGGTTTCAGCATATACTTGTTGGTATCGCTCACTGCCATTATAAAGCTCAGATGTGTCAGGATATTTATTAATATATCTCTGATTGTGTTCATCAGAAAGAAGAAAGTCATATACACCTAGGGTGTCTTGAGGGTGAGTAAAGCCTGGGGTAATTTTAATTTGAAAATGAACTAATCTTTTAAATCCCACGAATCGATCTTTCATGCTGTTTTCAGTTAATGAATTAACAGAACATAGACACATGTAACGCATGTAACGTGTCTCCTATCCAATAAATCACAATTAGCTTTGTGCTTTGTTACTTTTGATATGGAACAAAGTCTCAGATTTCAAATTCTGTCCATTTTATTACAACATTTAAACAATAATTACCGTTTTGGCTCTCTTTAATGTGGCGTGACAGATCGCAGATGCCGCCTCAGATCAAGCAAAGTGCACATGAATGGATAATTTCTTTATCTTTACTGCTACCTGTAGTTACAGCACGAAATAAACATAAATGAACATTAGAAGGTATGTTGAAAAATACAGTATAACTTACCGATGTCCGTATCATCTGTTGCAACTGTGGAAAAACGTCATTAAAACAGCTTTTGAACAATATGCCACGCAATGTTTCATTACCTCAGAAAAGCCAATCAGTGACCATAAAGTCATTAGTCAGCTAGAAAGAAAATAACTCAAGAGAAGAGATTATTGCTTAATGTAGGCTTTGCACCACTGTTCTACAATATTTCATGTATAGTAAATCTGTCAAGTTTTTATGACAGCCACCATTTAACTGTTTATGTTTCAAAAACGAATTGGAGTAGAAACATAATTATGTAATTATAAAGTTAGTATTTTAACTTTATTATTATAAAATCTTCATTGTGTGTTTGTATACAAATCAGTTAATTTTAACCTCCAATATTATTGTAATGTAGTGCCGACTCCCTGTATAGTTTACAGTAATGGTTAAGAGATCCCCCCCCCCCCTCCCTTTTTTTTTTTCTTTACCTGATATACAGTGTATATATCCAAATTGATCTATATGGAATCAAATTGAATTGCAAGCTTGTGAATCGAATTTATGTCAATGCCCAGCCCTAAAAATAATGCAATAATTATAGGAAAATGCAAAATAGAAGTGATCTCTGAATTTTAGGATGTTCACACTTGGCGGGTTTGGTTCGATTAAAACAAACTTTGGTGCGATTGTTCTGTTAGTGCAGCTCATCCTTATAAGTGTGAACGCTGCCATATGAACTCTGGTACGCACCAAACAAGCAGATCGAGACCCCTGAAAAGGTGGGTCTCAGTCCGCTTCCAACCATCTGTGGTGCGGATTATTGAAAGTGAAATTGTGAAAGTGACACATGAAGGCCAAGTATGGTAACCCATACTCAGAATTTGTCCTCTTCATTTAACCCATTCAAGTTAGTGCACACACATTAGGAGTAGTGAACACACACCCCGAGCAGTGGTCAGCCATTTTTGCTGTGGCGCCCGGGGAGCGATTGGGAGTGAGGTGCCTTGCTCAAGAGCACCTCAGTCATTTCCTGCCGGTATTGAGAATAGAACCCACAACTTTAAAAGTCTGACTCTCTAACCATTAGGCCACAACTTCAATTAGGTTTGACGGAAATATGAACATAACACGGACCAAAGACATCTAAACAAACCAAAAACATGATGTGTTGTCACAAGATGCGACCCTAAAAAGGACAGTCAGGTACAGGCACGTCTTCTTGCAGCAGATCTTTGTTTGTGAGTGTAACGGAGGAATTCCTGGTGCTTTTCTGACTCCTTTACACATTTTATAAGCTCTTTATGAGTTCTCAGCTGGTAAAAAAAATACCATCATATGTTCGCAGATACGAAAAGCCCACATTTAGTCCAGCACACAGCATAGTTTTGTGTAATCGGCAAGTTCCTTTGCAAAATATATGTCATAAAAGCCGTTTTGTTTTGTTTTTATCTTTAGCTTCGGTGTTAAAAATGACATTGTGAACACTAAGTGAGCCAGTACTAAGTGTACCATTTTGTTTTTTGGTCCAGACCAAAAGGACCAAGAGAATCCTTAGACGCCACTGTATTTTGTGAAGGTTTATCAGTAGATACATCATTTAAGTTAATAGGCACAGTTTGTAATGATGTTTAGGCACAGCAAATATACTGATTAATATGATTGTATCTAGTAGTAGACACTACAAACCAGTAAGGTTCCAGAGAGCCAAAGTTTGGCAAAAAGATACTTGATCTCTGGTACTAAAACAATCACAAGTTTGCCATTGTTAAAGTCCCCCTGAAATCAAAATGTAAGTTTTTTAGCCTTTAGTATGAATATGTTATCCTTAATGTTATGAATAAGCTGTGTGTTCCACAAACAATGATAAAATTCACATTTAGGAGATATAAGCATTCAAAACTTAGTCTCTCACTTCCTCTAAAATGGATCACAGATTTTCATGACATCACATCGCACTTCAGCTTCTCATCAAACCTTCTGTCCAATCAAATGCTCTCTAGAATCTGAAGTCCTGTCCCCTCATACACTATCAACTGACACTGAAGCTGGCTGAAATCGGTCATTTATTCACACATTTACTAGTTTCTACATGGTGAATGGCACACAGTGCACTATAGAATAGAGAATAGGGAACGATTCAGACGGTGTAAATATGCTTTCCATTGGCGCAAATGAAGTCCGTTTTCACGTTAGTATAACGTGAACCGTCGCAGCGTGAGCACAGTCTGCTCTGGCCCAGGGGCATGAGAGCACAGAGCGGATCATATCCGCGAGTTTGTTCAGACCACGAAAGGTATCGGACCCATTTAAATTCTGCACAGAATGCTAAATTTTAAAGTGATATAGAGGAGATTAGGAGGACAAACGGTTAGATATTAAAAAGAAACAGATATTTTACTGAGTTTAACGGCTCTGGCCAAGCTGTGATATAAACAAAATGCTATTGGCTATTTTAAAAAAAGGGGCGGGACTGTTCAGTATATCGCCCTGTCTTCCTGTTTGTTGAAATTACGTCAACAGATTGAATAATGCTTCCAAGACACTTCAGCGGGCCTTTAATAATAACAAATCCTGCTTTGCAGCATTTAATAGCATTTAATCTGCATGAACTCATGTAAAACCAAACGATCATGTGATCCAGCATGATTTGATAATGATCCAAAGAGCATCTTTCTCTTTAGTTGAAGAAGAACACCTGGTCATCTGCACAAAGGAGTGATCAATGTCCTAAATGTATTATTTGAATTTTAACCTGTAAATAATGCAGAATCTGAAATATGTTTTTTGTTTTGAAACATTTCTTTGTTTTAAATTTCCAGGCTACCAGATTTCAAGCATCTTTTTTATCTGTATTTGGGCTTTATCAGCATGCCTTAAGCCTGCCAAAGTATATTTTACCATATCCTGAAATCATCAACAAATTATGGCTAAATTGAGAGCATATTGATCCAAATGTGGACCCACACCATTAAGGTTGTAATACTGTAGGTCAGCATACCCACAGGTAAACACTTGTAAATTATTGGCAAAGAATGAAGTAAATGAAAAAAAAGAGAACATGAAACCTCTATTTAGTGGGCTTAAATCTTTTCCAAAGGTCTCTCTGCTTAGCACCAGCGATGTGCTATTACAGCGGATGAGCTGCTAATTGCGAGCTGAATTATTGCTATTGATCTCAGCTCAGCCAGAGCCAAACAAACAAAGGCCTGAAATGTTAAAGGGGAGGGAAGTCTAGGAAATATGAGAGGTGACATTTCTGTTCAAACACGTATTTGCTTCGGTATTTGGCAGCCGTGTGGAGAAACAACCACCTTTCTATTGCTATTTGCATCGTTATAAGGCCATAAGGCCAATGCTAGCTATGTCATGCGGTTTCGTAGGTTGTCACTGGTTTATACCATCGAGTCGGGAACATCTTAAGTTATTTTCATGATAATTATTACTTATCTGTTGGTTTTGAATTTTGACCTTATGCAGCTAATTTTGATTTAAAAAAAAAAAAAAAAAATTCCCATGAGGATCTGCTGATAATGACGCTAACACATGCTAATATTTTCAAAGCACTCAAACTTAGCTTACATAGTGACATTAAATATTCCAGCCTATGTGTTAAATACATCACAATAATTCACAGTCATGAACTCCACAATAAATACAGTATACAGATACACCCCCCATTAGATCAACAAGCACAGATATATCAGATACAATACTACCCTTTTATTATTTTTGTATTATATTATGTTTATATTATACGGTACACACAATATTTGTTTATGCATGGAAAATCTAGATGATAAACTACATTAGCTAAAATTTCTAGTATACAGAGCTTACAAAACGGTTTTTATTGTTTGAATTTCTTAAAAAAACTACACAGTTTTAAAGCTGGGACTTTGTTTAATATCAGTAACCTGCTCTGTCTTGTCTGTCGACATGTTGTCAGTGTCCTCTTTGTTCCGCAATGTATTTATCACTGTGTGTGGCGTGACAGCACCACTGCTTGTCGGACAAAGCAACAGTAACTAAGGGGGCGGGTCTTTGCGAAGAGTCAATTCGGCTAGGTATACATCCGCGCTAAAATATCAAGGTGAAAGTCATCATAGCTTGCGTAGTATAGACCCAGCTCCCAACCCAACTTTGAGAATAGATTAATGGCGATATTTTTTTTTTATCACCCGATAAGAGTCTCACGTTAACGCAGCACGTTAACACCGATAACGGCCCACCACTAATATATATATATATATATATATATATAAATATAATATATAAATATAAAATATATATATATTATATATATTTATATATATATAAAATCTCACAAACAATCCTAATCCACCTAAAGACACTATACACCATTGAGGCAATAGCAATAGAGCCTTGGGTGCTGAACCTTTTCTTCATTAATGCAATACATTTTTTGAATCTACGATGAGGCGCCAAAAAAAAAAAAAAAAAACTTTAACAAATAAATAAATATAGTCTGATTACATGTGGCAGTGGTTTTCATGAGTTCACACTTACAAATGATTAAATAGAGTAAAAACAAAACAAAACAAAACAAAAATATATATATAGTATTACATAATATATATATTATATATATAATATATATATATATATATACATACATATATATATATATATATATATATATATATATATATATATATATATATATATATATATATATATATATATATAATATAATATATATATATATATATATAATATAATTTGTCGCTTGAATTCTGCATTCCCTTGAGATGAAGACATCCAAGAGGTGGACAATTAACTGTATTTACTAGTTTGATTAGTGACACTTATTTACTACATTTTATAACCTTTATAGCAACATTTTATTTTGACTATGGCAACATTTTTATAATAATAATGCAACATTTGTATTTTAAAACCTTTATTTTAATTTGGAAACATGACACCTCATTCTAAAATATTTCTATGATTAAATCGCTGACTCCTCCCCCATCAGCCAATCACTGTGTGTATACTCCATAGAAACGAGGTCAACCCCGCTCTTACTCTTAGCTTAAGACTTCAGTCTGTTCCTTGGTAAAAGTTTGTCTCAGCAGCTTTGTGAATAGGTTTTAAGAGAAAACTCTTAGCTAAGAACTTTTACTGCTATTTAGGAGAACTCTTAGTTGTAAGATAAAATGTTTTGTGAATACGGCCCCTGCATTTCTCTTTTCACCGGTAAAAATATTGAAATGCACTCACATAACACATAAAATAAATATAGTGTTCCTGATGTGCTATATTCCACAACATAATAACAGTTTTGAACTTTACATACTATTTTTAATACTATTTTAAAAAAATAGTAGGCAGCGTTTGCACACTTGCACAGTATTCAGTATACACTGCTTTCCCCCCTTCTTTTTAAATACAGCCTAAAGGACATTTGTAGATAATTAAATGTCCTAACCTTTTGCCATAGGACATCCGGCCATAAACAAGACCTGGTTTATAAATCCATAAAGGGATTTTTTTCTTTCTTTTATTTTTAATATATGTAGTGTCCAGTCAAGCTTGGGAACACATAGGGTTGAAGTATCCCATAATGATGAAGACCTATAATACTGGTTTCTAATTGTGATCTGGTCAGAGCAGACATTGCCCATTGTCTTTCTACTCTCCCTAAGTGAATTAAATTAAACGGTTTGATGGTTCACAAATCAGACAGAGAGATACAAAATATATGTTAGCTCCTGTAATAGCCAAGGGCAGGATACTTTATTCTGGGATTGTTGACTTTCCCCCCTCTTTCCCCCCAACCTGAAAACTCATCATTAATGGCATTGCAGAAAAAAATATATTCATATTTGTTTTCATTTGAATGTATTAAGTAGTTCCAAAGCATATTTGTGGTTTCACATATGAATCATCACCAGGAAATGACAAATCTAATGCATCTAGCAGGACGAAAAGGTCCTTTTATACTGTATAAGAAACTACTCCTGTATTATAAACTTAGCCAGTTTGATGACAAGGTTAGCTTAACATGCTCTGTTTGTTGTGAACAGCATGTGTACCTTCCCAAGATAATATCAAACACGTGCCAAGAGAGAGGTTGTTTGACCTTTGGCAAATTGTGCTTTACAGCACTTAAGATCTCTCAGTGATACAAAGTGAGTTAATGAGGATGTGGTCTCATGGTTTCTACACCTCGTTCCTTTAACCACTCCTCTCCTCTCGTTTCCCCGTTCTTTTTTTGTCCTTTCAAGCCAGAGACAAATCCCCATGCCTTGCCTGCTGCTTTTATTAAATTCTCCTCAATAAAAAAGCTCAGACAGGATTTATTAGGTACTCAGCACAGACGTTTAGTATTTCCCCCCAGTTATTAAGTGAAAATCAATAGAAAGCAAAGAAAATGGAAGTCATACAAGTGTTGTCGCCCTGATATTATGTCGGCTGTCGGGTTAGATTCATGACAGGGCCTCCGAGCGCTTGTGAGGTGGACTTTCTGCTTACATTGCAAGACCTAAAGTGGAGGTTATTCATTAGAGTAAGCCAGCGGTCAGATACATTTCCAGGCCATTTCACTCATCTATCTTTGAGAGGCCAGTATGGAGTGGGGAAGGATGCTGATATACCCTGATAGAGATGTCAGGTTTTATGCACCAATCCTCCGATTTATCGTTATTTTGTTCCCAAGACCTCTTTAACAGCCCAAGAGCTCCTAATATGAGGTGTAAACTCTTGATGTAGCCATATGTTCTCGCTGTTTTTGTCACAGGCAGAATGTAATTGATACTTATTCTATTGAAAATGGAATAAAATTGGATAAACATTTTACTGTGCACTAATTTGCCATACATTTATGCTTATGAAGAATAGAGCATGCTGTGTTTAATAAATGCAAAATAGCTTCAAGTAGTGTATTTAGTAAAAATAAATATTTTAAGATTGCATTTTATGGCTTAAAATGGTTGATTCAACAGCTAGCCACTATGTCATTCGTTTGCACATCGGAAGCCGCAAAGAACGGCTCCTTCATTTAAGTAGCACTCTGTGCCAATGAAATTTATCACATGAAGACAAAGCCTTTGTCTCTGTGTGTTAGCTCCTTTAGTCAAAGTGAGCATAGTTAATATACATTCAAGAGAGGGGAGAAAACCTGTGAAATAAAGAACTTAACCGCCGCACTAATTTAATTACTCTTAAGACCTCCATGACAGTAATGTAAATATTCTAACGCCTGGACCCGAGACACTTGGAGTAATTACTTAAAGCTTTCCCTCAGATCTCTCCCGACTTTTTTATTATCCAAAAGCTTTTTAACATTAGCACTGTCTTCCTGACAAATTAAATGAAATTTCATTACTCCAGCCATCCTAATGGCATGAAACTGTCTGCTGTGGTGTGGCGGCCCTCCTTGCGGACTACCCAAGCAGATTAATCAAATAGTCAGCTTCAGAGTCAAACTGAAGAGAGCATCGATCCGAAGGTCTGGGTGCATTGAAGGATTCAAGGGAAGGGAAGATGTGAACTTTGAATGAGAGACACCCACCAACTATCGATCTCCATATGTTAAATGCAGAGACAATTTCGGGACAATTATTTAGTGTCAGACTGGAACCCAAAATGTGGTGCCGAGCTTTATCATTCAAAGTAAGCCAATTATGTAGGGCTTCTATATATACTAAATCTATGTATACTAAAACACCAACAAGTGTGCGTATATATATATATATATATATATATATATATATATATATATATAGAAACCGTGGTAACACCAAAGATGCTTTAACCCTCTGGAGTCTGAGGCTGATTTGGGGCCTGGAGAAGTTTTGACATGCCCTGACATTTGTGCTTTTTTCAGTTGTTCATAAACATATTAATGACGCAAGTATCATTACACTGTATTCAGCACAAACTAGGCTACCATAATATGTGAGGAACATGTATGTACATGTTTGTATTTTTGAAGGAATAATGTGTATGCGTGGTTATTGAAAAAACAAAAAACTTAAGTCACTGAAATAAGGCCAAAAAAAGTATATCAAATCTGTGTTCACAAGACTTCTGGGTATTGGAGGTTGTAGACTAGAGTTTTTGCTTTAGAATTATGCAAAAATTATGCTGCCTACTCCTTCATATAAAACAATGTATTGATTTAGTTTTTGTAAGACATTTTTTGTCAAGAAACACAGTATGTGTGGAGGCGTGAATCATCATGAATAATGGGTCATTTACACCTGAGAAGACAAAAGAATCACATAATAATGACCTGAAATGACTTGCATATTAATGAGGCCTTTCAGTCAGGTAGGCTGTGAACAAACCCTCTGTAATCATGTCTCAGCTCATCATAAACAGCAATATTGTGAAATATTATTACAATTTAAAATAATGGTATTCTATTATATATGGTAAAAATATATTGTATTTCTGTGATGCAAAGTGTCTGAACAATTATGTTACCTCTATGGCATTTCATATAGGCTTTTAGCTTAAAAGCATGCACATTTGGAGAAATATTGATGGATTCTTATATGTTTATGTCAATTTTCTATACAGAGTAATATTTATTCAATATTTATTATCATCACAACGAGTGCTGGGTACTGTGTTTTCAATTCATACTTGCAGCCGGAGGGCGCTCTTTGCACCTTTAGTCCACAAATTCATATAAAGGAGAAAAGGAACCAGGCATGTCTTCTAGAGATCGCTAACCATGGCTTTAACATCCAGATAAACACTTTTCAAGACACTAAATACACGATTGAGACAATGCAAACAAGTATTGACTCTGAATTTGCGTCTGAATAGCGCTGGCTCTGTGGGCGTGGCCGCATTAGCGGATAATGAGCTGAATCACAGACTTCTGAAATGGCTCTCTTTTCATACAGATTACATAAACACAGAATGTTTTTGTTTTAAAAACCTGACATTTCAACGTTTCTTTAGACATAAGTGTCATTTTTTGTCATTAGTATTCATAAGTTACAGTTCATTTTCTGAGAACTATCAGATTGGACTTAGTTCAGAAGGAGACGAGAGATCATGCTTTGTGTTAGTTTCTTTATTTTACAAAAAGCACAACATTGTGAGTGTACACAAATAAAAGAAGACATCCTATAGTTTAAATTGATATATTACTTATGTCTCTATGACAAGAAATGACGGAGTATTTTAAGTCTGTTTTGCTGCAATGTGAAAAAAATCCTGCAAAATGCGCCGGCGCATTAACGGACTCCAGAGAGTTAATATATTACGTGCTTTATTAGACAAGTGAGCAACTGTTTGTATGCATTCATCAACAGAAAACTATCAACACAGTAAGTCATATTGTTTTTCTTGATTTACCATGAGTACCATGTTTTACCATGCCTAATACCGATCTAGCTTACTGCAGTGTGCTACAAGTGTCTCATGGTAGCCGCCGAGCGAACGAAGAGTAGCATTATAACTACTTTCAACACAAGTGTATCTAATATGATAAAACTGCTGCTTTGATAAAAGTGCTGCCTTACCCCACATATGCATGACCGGAAGAAGCTGAAACTGCGACTGCGGCATAATAAAAGTTCTGCTGCTCTCGAGACTTGTGTCGCGCTCGTCTCTCATTAGCAATCGCTCCAGCGGCCTCGTTTCTGTTCGCACACTCGGTCCTGCTCTGCTTCATACTACAGTAATGTAAATAATCTCATCCATGAACATGATTTCTGCCCGAGTCCCGTCCCGATTCTTTTCCCCAGGCTGTGAAGTGAAGACAACACCTCCCATGATTCCTGCGAAATCAAGGCGTCATCAAGCTATGCCTTTGTTATGAATAAGTGACCTCTAGTTGTGAAAATTTACATAGTACGCCTTTAATATTCACAAAATGGCAGTCAGTTATTCACAATTCATTTTAAATGTTCCTTTCTAATACGGCATATTGCTTGTATATATTTAATCTGTTTTTTTTTTATTTTGATTAGTTTTTATTTTAAACGTTTACATTTGTATGGTTTAATAAATTATCTTTTCATTAACTTACTTATCTTTTCCACCAGTTTGGAAAACCCTAATGTTATCTAATGTTTAATGCACTTAATGTTATTGATATCAAATTTTCAGAATATTTTTTTTTTCTATAAAGTTTACATATAATCTCAGAATTGTGAGATAAAACGTCACAATAACCTTTTTAATGTTTTATGTTGTGTTGGAAGCAAGCTTCAATACATAAAGAAGTTAGGTCAAAAATAATCAAAAAGTAGTCAGATTACAAGTTACTAACTACACTTTTCATCTTGTAATTTGTCTACCCAGCACTGTGTCTGTATGGTCAATCCCCTCCTGCACCTACTGTACCATCATTGGCCGTCAAAATATTTTGTTATATGCGAAATGCCATTCACAATAGTGATCATGCTCATTTCTATAATAATAATATAGAGAGAAGAAACATTAGGGGGAGAGGTGAACTTATCTCGAATGGAACTGTGTTTTGCCATTAGTTGAAGATGTTTAACACCTTTAGGTTTTGTGGGGGTTAAGCTGCTTGGCCTTTGATCTCTCTGGGGTAAGGTCCTGCCAAAGGCCCTCTCCCCCTTCGTGCGGCCCTTTGGGGACTTTCAATCCAATTGCTGGCCCGCAATGGATGCAGATCTCAAGGTTACACCTGAGTGTTCAAGGGCAGGTCCAAGTGTAATCGGCACTTAGATCATAGATTAATCTTATTTGCTATCTATTAGGCTTGATTCTAGCTTCCCTCGCTCCCCCTCCTAAAGCCAGGATTACGGTGATAGTTTAAGATAATGGATTCTTATGGAAGGGGAGGTCAAGAAGGCTTCGTGTTTCAGAAGCAACAGATAATATGATTAATCTAAAAGCCTCTTTCAAAGGGGGTCCCACCTTCACAGGCCTAATTGCCAAAGAGGGATGGAGGAGAGAATAAATCTGCAATGTTGCCCGCAAACCCGCTGGATGAGATGCTTTAAATTCAACTAGAGTGTTTCATTAATTAGGACTTTATTGTATAACCCATGTGTGGGTGATGACAAAGACTTTTTTTGATATCTGAATGTGTTCTTCATCCACTTATTTTCCATTACGGATAATCCATGGAGACAGATCTTCCCATACAAGACGGATTCCTAGACGGGTTGTGGGTAATTTTCATTTAACCTCCCGCAAAATGAAAATGTTGTGACCTGGTTGCAGCAAATAGCATATAAAGGACTATGTGTAGATGAATATTGACATTATTAAGGGGGTTTACGTGGGTGCCATTGACATTTCCTTAATACAACAAAACAATAGCAGACATGCTTTGATGGAGAGCTTTCATTACTATATTTACTCTGCTCTCAAAATTCACTATTAACATTTATCCGATACGTGGCTTGGGGAAATGCAATGCGTAATCATTTCACTGAGATACTCAAAGGTTATGTCAAGTCGCATGGATTCCCTCCGCTACAGCTTAACTCCGGGGGGGAAAAATCCTGTTCTTTCTGTGATTTCTATAGGTAGCCACTAGCCAAACTGATAAAAGATAGATAGTGATAAAAATATCCTAATGTGGCAGCCCAGCAGATAACCTCAGGAGACACATCGGTTATCGGAGCCAGTCATCAGCAAGTGAATATTTATCACAAAGAACAGACTCATTGCAGCATCACCGCCTGCATGTTTACTAGCTAATACAAGTGGGAGACATGTAATCTTTTCAGGATAGAACAATTCCTGCTTCAATCTTACAGAAATACAGGGGGCAAATACATGTAAGCACAATACACACAAACAAGAATCCACAAATGCCCCCAAATGATAATACGCTATATTCTGCTGTCTCTATGGATTGTCTTTTCACTGTGGCGATGTAAATAACAGTGTGTGTGTGTGTGTGTGTGTGTGTGTATATATATATATATATATATATATATATATGAATATGGTATCATAGAGTATGTAGTCTGAGAGGCATTAGACATTTGAGCTGGTGAATGTGGATGATGATGTTTATATATGCATTTTACGAGAGGCCGTTCATAACCTGTACTTTGAAAGAAATTCTTTTTTTTTTTTTTTTTTTTTTTTTTATTCTGAAGGTCACTTATAAATAATGCATAAGTATAATCTATTATTAAACTATTTGGAAATACCTAAAAACATATTCCAAAAATATCATTACCATGAAGCGGGAATGATGTATGGCAGATAATGCTCGTGCCTTGTTTAATGTTTCCCACACCATTTTATAAAGAAGGGTAAACAATCAAAATATAGACATTCTTTTATTCTGTCAAATCAGTACGCAGCTCAATCATAAATGACTGACAAATCCAGGGAAGTGAAAAGGTCTCAGAGTGTGCCCTCATAGGCAGGAGAGCTTTTTCTTGTCAAACATAAACCAAATTAATGTTAGACCTTGTGGTGCCTTTAATATAAGGGCTTTATATAGTCATAAGATGGGAGGGAAATAGCATGGAGGACTATCGCTCTGAGATTTACTATAGGTTAAATGACAGGGCTTTTCAAATCACCGCTGACATGCTATTTGTAACACATGACATACAGTAAGTGGAATAGCATTATAGACTAGTATGTTAAACCTCTAAAAAAAAAAAAAAACTAGCTGGAATAACAATTATAGTACCTTTTTGGTTGAAGGGCTTTATCTCATATTGAAACTTTGTTACAAATATTGAAAAAAAGGTGCAATTAATCGAGAAAATCAATTAATCGTGATTAGTTACAGGAAAAAAAAAAAACGTGTTATATACACTACTCCTCAAGATCTTTTTATGTTTTTGAAAGAAGTCTCTTCTGCTCACCAGGGCTGCATTTATTTGATCCAAAATACAGCAAAAATATTGTGAATTTTTTTTACAATTTAAAATGACTGTTTTCTATTTGAATATATTAAAATGTAAATTATTTCTGTTTTTGCAAAGCTATATATGTATAATTTTTTTTCTTTTTTTTGTAATTAATCATGATTAATTGCACATAGCATTCAAATTTGTAATATATTTTTAATATTGTAATAATTTCACAGTAAGGGCCATACGCCTGGCACAGTGCGACCCCAGGCATGACGCAAGTGTTTTTTGCTTGTTTCAGCCCGATGCAGTTATCATTTTCACGTTCAGCGCCACATTGTTTTAATAGCAAATGCACTTGTGCCCATGGGCGTGCTGGTATGAAAACGAGGTGTGTCCAGGTACATTGTTGGTGTGTTGCTATTTTGAGGCAACTGAAAACGTCTGCCTTTTAAATGAAAAAAAAAAAAAAAAAACTGCGCCATTGACTTTAGACAAGGTTTTTGTTGGTCAATGGCGCATTTTTTCTAGCAAAAGAGGATTCAGATAGGCCCAAACTGCACCTGTGCCATGCGCTTCATACCATGCGCTTATCGTTAAAATAGGGCCCTGAATCTCCAAATGTTGAAGAATGTTGAAATGTTGAAACAACATAAACATTTAAATGTTTAATGGCATCTTTTTAGTAATGAAAGCCAGTTTCACTGATACCAATATGTTACTGATGTCTCTATTACTTCTTTTTCAAAAATGTTGCCATTAATTATAGCCATTAAACATTACAGTATAATTGAAAGTCATCATTTTTAACATTTAATAGGCTTTAAAAATATACTGTAAAAACTTTTAATTTGTGAATCTAAAATAATCTTCACATAAACCCATTATAATGTCACATTTAGCTGTGCTTTTAATATAGCAAGGCTCAACGCTAAAGCAGGAATATTAGTTCCTAACTCTTTACAATTTAAGCTCTATAAGACACAAAAGACAACTCATTGTGTGTTGTCTGAGAAGCAGCTTCCTGTGTGCACGTTTTGGGTGAGTGTCGCTGAGAGCTGCTAAAAGCACTATTTTACACTATTAAACACTATTTTACACGTCTTCTGGAGTCATGAGATAGCTTTAAGTAAGGACACACTGATTTAAGGCTTAAAAAAAAACAACCTTTATCTATCTGCATTATAAGAGAAGAAGTCATGTCCATTCATGAATTAATCTTTTCTTTTCTACCGATTTGGCTCCCGAGTTCAACCCTCAGTGATCCGATCACAGTTGTTAACAGATCATTGGATTGGAAGATTATCAGTGAATAATGACTTCAAATTTCGGTCTGCATGGCTTCTGAAGACTTATAGCAGATGACTCATATGAATCACTTTTATGGTGCTACATTTCCCTTTTTATTGTATTTACAAAGAGTGAATTGTTTAAAAAAAAAAAGAGTGAATAAATAATGAAAGTATTTTTATGTTTGGGTGAACTATCCCTTTAAAACCAATGAGCCAAAAACTTTTCCTCCAAAAATGGTCCTTTTTCCCCTCTGCTTCCATAAATCACACTACAGAACAGAAGGAGTACCTGCAATGATGCAGCTCGCACATAAACAAGAGACAGAATGGAAATACATCACAACTATAGGTCTCGCCCTTGAGGTTTTCTATAAGGTTGACTTCTGTGAATGGACATCTATGACCAATTCAGGAAGAAATTTTCTGCAAAGCTAGCATTTTTTTCACACCAAGTCAAGGCAAATGCAATGCTTTTGATATTGCATATCAGACGATGAAACATGTGTGAGGGTGCGGGACATGTCCAGACATTCAATTTCAAAGCATTGTATACTTCAACCCGGTTGACATATTCTATTATTCTAAGCCCTCATCAGGCCATCAAGCCACACTGGAAGACATCTTCACTATGATCCATGGTTGCAATATGGAAGGATAACCTTGGCCCACCAGGCTATTCTTTGATATTAGTACTTTATAATAATTTGCGCCAGCGTTTATGTAGCAGGTTCAACAGTTCAAACCTCTCCAAAAAGAGTGTGATTTGGTAAAATATGTGTTCGCTTAAAAACATATTTTAACCCTGAGAATATGCACACAATTACTGTGGATTTTATAGAAGATATATTTATCCTTGGGGACGCCCATTTGTATCAATAACCAAGTCATGTACTGAGCACTATTTTTACTATTAAATCATCTAAAATGGCCAAATGGGAAAATTCATATATTACTTGAATGTGAAAGCTTCCTTTTATTGGACTGTGGGAACAAAAACCATAATTGAGACCATATTTAAGACAACAAACTGTGTGAATGCTATATATATATATATATATATATATATATATATATATATATATATATATATATATATATATATATATATATATATATATATATATATATATATATATATATATATATATATATATTTTTTTTTTTTTTTTATTATAATATTATTATAAACAATATTTGTAAAATTTATATATTTTTTTTATTCTATGAATATATATATTTTTTGCTTATCCATTTTTCTCATTGATAATTGATAGATGCATCAGCTATCACAATCAATTGATTTACAAGGAATGTTTTGGAATTGAATAGCTCAAAGATATTAGATTTAGCAGCAACCTCGCCGCTTGTTAGCATATTCATTTACCTATGGGAGTCCCATTACGTTTTGTTAATACATACTGCTTTAGTCATCCCAGCTCCCCACAAATTGCATTAATGTTTCTGCGTTATGTAGCCACAGAGCACAATAATTTGATTGAGTGCCTATGTTTGATATAATTAGATTATCGCTTGAGAGCGGGGTAATTGTCATGCCTTGTCACAACCAGATCACAGTAAAAAGAGGGAAAAGAAGCCATATATTACTGTCTTAGCCTTTTAGTGTCGCAATGGTGACACTCTAGTGTTACTTAAAGCTGACTCTATGTCTTCATCTCCTTGTTAACACATTGTGCGATGTGAAAAGATAAAAATGGTGAAGAAAAAAGAGGACTTTTATTCGCACAATGTGGCCCCTCTTTCTCGCTGTCACTGCAGGGGGAGATATGACTGTGAAAGTGAAATTTGTGATGTGTAAATTTGAACTCGTTCAAAAAAAGGAAAAAATCAATTAAGCAGATATGATTGTCAGGTGAGCTCTTATCATCAACAGTTAACTGCGTTGTTAAGAAAAAAGGACATAACCTTTGCAAAGGTAAAACTAGGCCTCATTTCCATCAGCACCTGACACTGTCACACTGCTGCTCTCATTAAAACCTGTCAGTCATCCCCCCCCACACACAGCCTGGCACCATCAATGTAATTTATCAATGTCAAAACTGTCACCGGCTAATGTGAAATAAAGTTTCACACATGAGAAAAATGGACAATTACTAGATGCACACTTTGGATGCAGAATAACAAGACAGTTGGCTTATGTGTTATGGGTTATGTAACAGTTGTGGGCGTCATTGTTTGAGAGACAATTGAACATTACTATATATATACGCTTACACACACATATCGAGAAAATGTGATATAGCAAGTATGATTCACAGGTAGAGGCAGCTGTTGTTCAGAATGCGTGAACCAGCACCAAAAATACCTTAATTTCCAAACCAAGGACACTTGGAGGAATATCAGAGATGCTTTTAAATATATTAACAGCGAGTTTGGGGAAAATAAATGAAGCAGTTTGCTTTGCCGAAGTTGTTCTGAGCTGATAAACTTGGCCACAGGAGCCGAAGGGATGAATCTTTTAAGCTGGTCATTACAGCGGCTTGGATTTCTCACAGCTCCTTGCGTAGTGTCACACAATCACCAGGGCAGAATGAAGGCTGAATATGCTGATGACTCTAATTGGACTACTAATAGAGCATGTCTCTGTAGTTTTTAAGCTTGCGGATGGCTGTGTAATCAGAGCAGACAGTCGTTAAGAGAATGAAGAGGCAACTAGCAATGTCAGGAGAGGGCCTGGCGGTTCCAGCTGACACTACCCCAATCTTCCAGGACCCATTAAATGGCTGTTTCAACGCATTACCTACCATAACATCCTTGAATATCACTGATTTTATTTGCAGTATCAAACATTTCATTTCACGCGCCATTAATGGAAAAGTGCTGAGGTTCTAATGCTGCCAAAACATTTAGTAACTACCTGGACTCTGAGAAACCAATTAACTCCAAGACAATATGGCCAGTTACACACAAAAATAGGTAGGTCCACCATTGCTTCCTGTTCAGTGATTCATTGAGTTACTTCAAATGGCAAAACAGTCATACAAAAAAAAAAGGGAAACAAGAGTCTGTAAACTCTTGGGTTGTGTTGTCGCCATGTCCAAGAAGCTGAATTTCAAGATTATAGTATGAGGTGTGTCATTTCCAAAACATGCTCAAAGTGGCTGACCAATCACAACACAACAAAAATCAGAGCCAATTGCACTGTTCAGAAGGAGGGGCTTTTGAACATTCATGCATAAAAACCTATTCTAGTAGAATCCCCCCCACCCCCCCCAAAAAACAAAAAACAAAACAAAACAAAAAACAAAACAAAAAAAAAGACTTTGTTAAAGGAGCGTAATATGGCCTCTTTAAAGTGCACCTATTATGGATTTTTTTTTTATGGATATTTCATGTAGTGTGTAACAGCTCTAAGTGAATGAAATTAATTAATTTTTTCTGACAATATCACAGCAGTACAATCTTTTGTTGTGTTCCCGTCATTTTACTGAAGACTGCTTCTCAAACCTTGGAAAGTTTAACGCGGGATTTACAAAACGCTTGGTCTAAAATATGGATCAATGACAAGTTTATTTGGACCAGCATGCTCCTCTGAATCTCAGCCTGTAAGCATGATTAATAATTGAGGTTTATATTTTCTAGCGGTCGTTCAAAATTCAGTTTTGTATGATATTTTATGTAACGTACACCCTAGTCCGTATGTCTCCTGCTAACCAGCTAACTCACGTTTCTGTAGTTCTGCTATTAAGATGTGGGTCCAATATTGTCTAAAAATGTGTCGATTAATGCAGCTTGTCTGATCAAGGATGGAGCACGACTTTTGTTTACACAGGGTAATGCATTATCAGCTATTCACATTTGTGCTCAGCTAACGTGGGAGTTTAAAACATAGTTGTGGGCCTGGTTCGCTTACATAACAGTTTTTTCCACTGCGTTTTTATTTTTACAGTAGAGTGGAGCTCTATCTGTATTGTATCTGTATTGAACTAAACTGAATCAACATTGAACTGAATTGAGCTGAATAATGACACTGTTGTCTTTTTAGAGCAGCTTTAAGGCTGAAATTGTATTTGTTTCATTATTAATAACTTTTGAAACAATCTGTATTGTATAAAGCGTTACATAAGTAATTGTGACTTGACTTGACTTGACATTAAGGAAAAAAATAAATGGCCCAGACCGTCCCTCTGTATTCTTTAAAAATGTTTGGTCGGCCCTTCAAAATGGATAGCAGAGCTAAATTCAGTACTTTTCTTTGTGGCCATTAATAGTGCTAGACACATTTCAAAGGTCAGCTTGTGTCACTCGTGCTTGCTTTGTTAATGTCGAACTGAATTGGCGGTTAAATTGATCAAATCTCCCTATCCCAGGATTTCTTATTACCATTTGGATAGTTTCTTTTTATTTCATCACATTAAAATTATCCATTTGCTCAGCTTAAAAGATCGAAGGATGAAGTAATTCCATTTTGCAGCTTTAAAGTCACTGCTAACTACCAGAAACACTTAATGAAAAGACTCTTGGCTACAGAATGAAGTGATGAGGAGATCACCATTACCCATCCCTCCTCTGACCCCTAATGTAGTTATGCCCAACAGAAAATTCAAGTGGCACTTCAAGAGATGGGAAATAAGCAGACCTCCCTCAAATCAATTACTTTATCCCGTGTGTGTGTGTGTGTGTGTGTGTGTGTGTGTGTGTGTGTGTGTGTGTGTGTGTGTGTGTGTGTGTGTGTGTGTGTGAACATTTTTGGTCCCCATGAGGAAAACAGCTTACAAATCACACTAAATTATGATTTTTTTTAATGTTATTTTATTAATATTTATTTATTGAAAATGTAAAAATGCATGCTGTTTTTCTGTGAGGTTTGTGTTAAGGTGTATGGTTAGGGATAAGGGATAGAATATACTATGGAAGCTTGTTTCTGCCATTGAATAAAACAATACAAAGGTAATTGCGACTTTTTATCTCACAATTTTCTTTTTTTCACAAACAATTTTAAAAGATAAAAAGTCGATATCTTGAAAATTGTTTTATTTAGTGGTGGAAACAAACTTCCATGATATACAGTTTGTACAGCAGATTGTTATAGATCTGTCACTTACTGTACATAAAAATAAAATGAATGGAAACAGTGATTTAAAGTCAACCTTATAATATTCATATTCATGGCAAAACTGCTTGTCTTTAATGGGGCTGTAAGGATCATTGTGTGTGTCTACATCATGGCCTAAATCCTAATAGTTAGTGGTCATGGTTATGGCCCGTCACTGATGTAATCTGGCATGTACAACCAGCCCTCAACTGTGTTTACAACACACCATCTCTGTCTTTGTGTTTTGAAGTTCAAAAAAAGCACAGGTGTTGCTCTGTGAACCTTGCATATTGCCCGCTAACCTCATAACCCCACCCCGACCAGCTAATCTTATTCCTATTGATTTTCCAACCAGCTTTCAATAGGTCCTGATGGAATGATGTCAACATGAAGCTAATGACTCTAACACGCAAGCAAAGAGAAACATAAAATATCATTACTGTTGCTTTCTTCATCAACGTCCTCTGATTACCTTGTGCCATTATATTGGGATTGTAATGACCTTTTTCACAGGGAAGGTGAGAAAATATGAGCGTGAGATCCTATAAACACTACTGAACTGCGATTATTTATATATATATATATATATATATATATATATATATCCAGGTCCTGTAATTTTTTTGTTTCCCAGTATCTGCATGTTTGAGTTGTTAAAGGGGTTATGAACTGCGTTGTTTTATAATGTTTCCTGGAGTGCATGCTTTTTTTGTATGTTTTTTACATCAAAGTTGTCATAATTTAGAAATATAAGGCTATTTTTTAAATCCTGAATCCCTCTTATTTGAATGCTCTGTTTTAAGGGGCGCGTCTGCTGTGAGACTTCAGAGTAGATGGCCACTGCTGTGATTGGCTAACATTTTGCATATGAAATAGCCAAGTATTACTCTCTCGAAAACGTTTAGCATGTTTTTATAATTACAGCTCTCAAGGAAAAGTGTTGATTATAGCATTACATTTAGATCTATGGCATTATATTTAGATATTTAGGTTGCAGTGATGAACATTGTAGTCGATCACAGACATCTTTTTAAATGCATGAAAGCAGTGATCTTGTCATTGCAACTCAATTTCTGCACACTAATGAATGCTTTCATCATAACTAACAGTGAAAAAGCGATATAACTAAGAGATTCGTTGAATAAAACGGGAGTTTTGGTGCAAATCCAGAACTCAGTCACTGATAAACTCGTGCTGTTTGATTGACAGCTCCAGCGATTGTAAAGGGAGTGCTCTTTGATCACTTTTTTTATATTTAAATTTGTTTGCAAAGCCTGTGCCGAAATGTGATTGTTTTACCAAAGAGTCCACAGTGAAATGTAACAAATACAAATAAATAATGCTCAACTGAGACATTAAAATGGTTGAAAATAAATAACCATATTCTTAGCATTAGGATCCTTTGAAAGGTAATGCTATTTTTAGTCCTGTATCACTCTTCTCTCCTCGTCATCTCACTAACACGCCAGTGGGCGGGGTTAAGCTTGCAGTGATGAAGTGGGCATTGATTGCTTCTGCTGAGGCGGAGTTTCACCTGTTGTAGATATGCATATTCTGGGATAAGTCATTCGTTGGGCCTGGTGTCAATAAAAGCTTTTTAACAAGGAAGTTTTCAGTTCTGAAACTTACAGGATATTCTTACAGTACAATGACCTCCTATATATCAAACACTCAAGGAAAAGTTGATTTGTCAATTCATCATGATCCCTTTAAGATGCAGCTTTAAAACTCATAACTCATTTAAAACAATTTACTTATGCACAACTATTACAAAAGACAGCAACAACATCAAAATAATAATAATAATGTTTGCTTGATCAGGCAACACACAAAGAACCACGAATATGTACAGTACAAATATGTGTATTTTTGGTTATTTTATGGGATATATTATATTATTATTATTATATTATTTTAACTATTGCTCCATGTCATCCTCTCTTTAATAGTTTGTCCTGAATGGCATTTGGTAACAGTGAGAGGACTTTATTAATTTCTACACTGACTCATTAAGATCCCTCATTGGATATGGGAGGGGCACAATGAATCAGTGAGCTCAGAACTCAGTGGGCCGACCCGTGTAAAGCGTATACTTTGCTAAGACACTGACCTTTCTTTGTACCTTTTTTCAGTAGCGTTCTCATGGTGTTCTTTTAATTAAAATGAAAGAGACCACATACTCAGATGCCCAAGCCCTGCAAGGTGATTGCACGTTTCCCCGTCTGTGCTGTTAATTACTCCTCTTGTTTCACAACACAGGTGTCCAATAAATTTATCGTCATCGGGTTATAGGCACGTATCGGGTGGGGTAAAAAGCGTGTGTTGGGGGATGGTCTGAGACTAAACTGCCTTTGATTACTGTACCTGCTAATGTATGCCTGATCCACAAAAAGGTAGGGTGTGTGGCTGCATATTTCAGAGAAGACATCCCACCAGGAGTCTAATGCGCCAAATCACTCTTCTGCCAGCCTGGCCTAGTTTTGCTGTTGCCTGGGCTCCTGTACACCCCCCTGCCCCTGCCACCTCTCCCACATTCATTAATTGGCTGGATTAAAATCACTCTTATTCTCATTGTAATTTGGTCAAGTCTTAAAGGGTTAGTTCACCCAAAAATGAAAATTCTGTCATTAATTACTCACCCTCATGTCGTTCTAAAGCGGTAAGACATTCGTTCATCTTTGGAACACAAATTAATGATTTCTGTCCCTCCACTGACAGCTATGCAACAAAAAGTTCTAAAAAGAGATTGCAAAACTAATCCATATTAATTAAGCGGTTTATTCCAAATTTTCTGAAGAGATACGATTGCTTTATGTGATGAACAGATTTAATTTAGCCTTTTATTCACATATAAACATTGATCAACGCATACATCAGTTATGATCAATAGAAGCTCAAGCATGTTTGCTTGACGTGCGAGAAACAATGAGGTTCATTCTCCTGTGTCATACAGCACGTTTGAGCTTCAACCAGAACCAATGAGGTTTGTTCTCATGTGTTAAGCAGATACAGTTGAGCTTGTGTGCATGCTGATCAGTGTTTATATGTGAATAAAAGCCTAAATTCAATCTGTTCATCATATAGAACATTGAAAATTTCCATGAATTTAGAAAATTTGGACTAAACCACTGAATTCATATGGATTAGTTTTCATGGTGTTCATAATTCTCTTTATGAACTTTTTGAAGCGTCAAAGTGGTAGTTGCATTGCTGTCTATGGAGAGTACAGAATTTTACTGGCTCAGATTTTAATAGAAATATCTTCATTTTTGTTCTGAAAATGAACAAAAGTCTTACGGGTTTGGATTAACACGAGGGTGAGTAAATGTTGACAGAATTTTCATTTTTGGGTATTGAAAAAAGTATTGAATTTATAGCATACTGCCAACTGAAATTAAATGCGTGGAGTAACAAAGCATATTTGAAAGCATATACTTGACTATTACAATCGCCAAGAAATCAAACTTGTTTTTTTTTCGACTATTGCAGTATGTATTATTATAGAAGGTTTATCCTACATTTTGTCTTGTTTGAGAAGCCGTAAAACTCGGATATATGTCATAATATGGAAGAAAAGACTATCGCAACTTCAGTTGCATGTCGACTTTAAAGGGATAATTCACCCAAAAATGAAAATCATTTACTCACACAAATGTTCCAAACCTGTATGACTTTGTCTTCTGCGGAACTCTAAACAAGATATTTTGATATGTTCAGTTTATGTATGTAAATGCAGTTGGATTAGAGTGCGCTCAAATTCTCTTGAAACTCACTTATTGATTTCGACCAGCATCTGCTCTGCCCATGTTCAAAGGCTTCCATTGCACCTTAACCCTACAGCAAGGGATGGCCGAACATGGGCCTCATTCATCTAGCAGCATCCTGGCTTATTGTTCGGGTGCAGTGGGGTTGCTATGAGGCACCTCGCTTGCATCGGTCTGGTGTATTCCTCCATCCCACAGGACCCCAGATACAAATCAAACTGCTCTGACCCCAGTGTCCTCTCCACACTCTCTGTCCCCTAAAGGCGAGACGGCGGTGTGAGATCCTGTCTTGCCTTTATTTATTTTCCCCTGTGTGGTTGTGCAGCTAAGGGCATAAGGCATATATATTTCCTTGGGTAAACTAAATCTACGTTGAGCATCCAGTGCCATTTTCATTTTAAATAATGTTTGCTAATAATAATACCTGAATATCACAGGTTTGAAGGCTATTGGAAATGGATGCGCGATAGCGTTTTCTTTCCATCACCTGAAAGAAAACACAGAAACAGAGGAAATAATAAAAGTACATCAGACAGCGATCTGCATTAAGATCAAAGAGCTTGAGCCATTGTACAAAAGTACAAACATGTTTACCCGTGAAGCAGATGGCCGTAGCTTGCAGCCTCAAGAAGAAGCTGTTGTCGAGTGAATAATGACATGGTTAGTAAGCCCAAGTGTAAATACGCAAGTAAACACAGGCGCCTAGAGAGCAAAGCAGTCGCGCTAGCACCAATGAAAACGAATCCCTTTTTCATGTCACATTGACCTTTTCCAGGCCAGATGAAATCAGTCTTGGCTTAAAACAAATAGCCACATTTCATCTGCTGTTACCCTTCAGACCGGGCCGCGTGACCTTTGAACTTAATTTTCTATCTAAACCCATTTCCATGTGCCGCATCCACCGCTCCGCTGTGATAAGTGTCTGGGGTTCTGCACCGCAGAACATTGATGTTTAAAATAGTGTTTGAAGGGGGAGGCTAAACTCTACCTTTAAGAAAAGTTACAGGGTGATTATTTGGTTTTGCATTTTTAGATTCACTTTCTCACTTTTGAAATTAGGTGCGGTGTTGCGGAAGCTACTACTAATCTACCATTTATACAAATGGGAAATGCACTATTATAATCAATGTCATAAAAACTCTGATGATATACAGTATACAGGTCCAAATAAACCGATTCACTAACTAGTGCTGTCAAACGATTAATCGCGATTAATCGCATCTAAAATAAAAGTTTGTATTTACATAATATGTGTGTGTATTGTGTATGTACTATATATAAATACACACACATGCATGTATATATTTAAGAAAAATGTGTTATATTTATAGATTTTATATATATATATATATATATATATATATATATATATATATATATATATATATATATATATATATATATATATATATATATATATATATATAAAATCTATAAATAAAAAATGTATATATATATATAGTTATACACAACACACACATATTATGTAAACACAAACTTTTATTCCGGATGCGATTAATCATGATTAATCGTTTTACAGCACTACAGATTTATGTGTTCGAATTAAATAGAAATTACTATCAGTTTGGATTAATCATTTTAATATAAATAAAGTAATAAACTTAAAGTGATGCATACATAAATTATACAAGTAAGAAACAGGTAAGATTTCTTTAATTCAGAAAATATGATTATTTAAATAAAATAAAATATGGCATGATTTTTTTGAGGGCAGAAATCTTGTTTCTTACCAGTTTCATTTATGATTGACAAAAATGAATCACATTGTTTATTTATGTCAAAACTATGTAATCCAAATGGATTGAAACTTTATATGCAGTTCAAATACATAAAGGTTATTTTATTTGTATTTATTTCTTTTTGTAAATTATTTAATTGTGCAATGCAGTGTCATGTACAGTAATCTAATTATGAAGTACATTTGAAACAATAGAGCTTATTTTACACTGTTGCATTCCCACTTTAAGAATGTTAGGTACTCGCTAATTAATTTTTCAGTCTAAAATTATTGTACATCATAATTCATAAGATATCAGATGGCACGGTGGCAAAATAATCTTTTCCTATTTTCTGAATATGACATAGTTATGTCCTGTTAGCACTGTTGGCATTGAAATGTTTTGGTACCCACTGAGGTATGATTCTTTGAAAATCAATGACCTCCCAAAAATGTAGACAACAAATATAGGAATTTCTGTTGCCGGGAATGACAAATAGCTCAAATCTAGGTTGCCGTAACTACAAGAGTTCATGGATAAGCACGTATCCCATGCACTTTTTGACCGCATATTCACACCAAACAATTGAAACCATTCTAACTATGTACTAAATTTTATGTACTTCAAAAGAGTTGTGAGCTGGGTGCAATTTTGTGCTACCACCCGTTGCAAATGCTAGTCCTACATTCATAAAAAGAATATGAATTTACAGAGAGCATTGTGGCAGACAGCGCGAGCCTCAAGGTTTCCAGAAGCGGCTTGAATAAACAAACAAGGAGAAGCTATCTGTCCCCCTATCTCTAAATACACAGACAGCCACTTAGGTCACTTGAAAGGCTAATTTTCTGGAAATGTCACGTTAACTCTGAAGGCCTCACAAGGCATGAGAAAAAGAAGATTAGCCCAGATGGAGACATTTGCAACACCAATCGCAAAGGAACTTGGGATTAGGCAAGCACCTTGTCTCATCTTCAAACATATGCACACATTCACAGACACACAAAAAGGTCATTTCATACTCATTTCCCCCAACTCTGGTTGCACTTCAGTAAAAGCGAGGATGCATGGGCTTGAATATATTTTTACAGGCACAAGAGGATGCTTATCGGCACTCTTAAAAGTGCTGCGTCAAAAGCCATTTCATGTCACCACGGCTTCACTCCTTCCTTTGAATTTGTTTGATTGTCACACTTTGCATTCGGTTTTCTCCTCTGAGATGGCTATTGCAATGGCTCACAAACAAATAAACAAAAAATCGGGACTCTTGAGCTTGTGAAAAAACATGGAATCATAAAGCTTTTTCACCCTGAACTAAACACTATGGTGGTGCAATGAATCCTCCTACTGAATAAACAATTCAAATCTAATATTGAGGATATACTTCCATTGTGAAGAATGATGTATAAATACGGCAATTTGGTAAGGAGGGTAAATGAGTTTAATGTAACACAATGCCTTCAAATTGGAGCAGGTCCATGCCTTGAGCTGTTCATGTTTTCTATCCCAAGGTTAAGAAAATAAATTACTTGCAGACCAGTAAAAAAAAAAAAAAAAAGTCTTATCCTGTTGTGGATCAAATTTTCGTGTAACCTCCCAAGTCGAGTGAGCATCCAGAGCATCCATTTCAAACAAATTTATTACGGCATTAAATTAATAAATAAGAATATCACAAGAGGTGACCTTCCCCAGCCATGCAAAAATAAATGTCTGCTGCACTGTCCTTCAGCTGTGGGAACTCACATCAGAAATATTGCTATTTTCTTTCAACATTCCTCCATGCAAACTGGATTAGCGCTCCACTGCTTATTTAACCTTTTCAAGTAAACAAGATTATTTATTTCAACTGGCCTCTCCTAGTTTTATCTTCTGGTTAAGAGAAAAGAGAATGAAAAATAAATGGGTGGCTGTGCAACGTTCCCACGCTTGGTAGCTCTATAGAATCTGTTGTAGAGTTAATTGGAAAATGAACAAGAACTTTTTGGACAGAGCTGTTCTGTTAGAGTCAATGTCAACATCTTAATGTTTGGCTAGAGAGACTAATAATGTGGAGCGCTAGCATGATTCTCACTGTTATAGCTCTTATGACCCTTCATTAGACCAGATGGCATTATTGGCATTGTTCTGAGCTGAGCAGATGAAGGATTTGAACTCTTTGGTGTGGAGTCCATTTGAAATCAGAGTTGGTTTGGTTAGTTGAAAAGAAGATTGTTTATGTCTGCTATACCACCCATTGTGGCAATTCTAAGAATGCAACATACAGTATATGTACAGTATAGTAGTGGCCAAAAGTGATGCCTGGAGGGGATTTTTGTTTTAATGACCCTACAAGTTTGAATAAACATATCAAAAGATCAGAAAAATGTGTTATATTTAAAATGTATAAATGAAAATTAAATATGATGAAAAACTAAACTCTACACTTTTACAATTACAGATAAACTACCTCTACACTCTAAAAAATGCTGGGTTAAAAACAACCCAAGTTGGGTTGAAAATGGGCAAACCCAGCGACTGGGTTGTTTTAACCCAACTGTTGGGTTAAATGTTTGCCCAACCTGCTGGGTAGTTTTATTTAACCCAACTATTGTTTGAAAATGACTATATGGCTGACTTAAAATGAATCTAAAATGAAATTAAAATGTTCATTTATTAAACATATTAATAATGTTAATTTTCAAGATATTCATTTTAAGTAAGCAATACTGTAATTTTTAAACAATAGTTGAGTTAAGTAAAACCTTACCCAGCAGGTTGGGCAAACATTTAACCCAACTGCAGGTTTAAAACTACCCAATCGCTGGGTTTGTCCATTTTCAACCCAACTTGGGTTGTTTTTAACCCAGCATTTTTTAGAGTGTACAGGTTTTATTTTACTATGCAAAAAAATGCATATGAAAAACAAAACTGACAGGAAAAAACATACATTGACTACAGCATAATCAGTTGTTAATATTTCGTTTGCTCATAATTTTTTTTGTATGACAGACCGGTCAAAAATTATCTTAGCGCAATTTGGCATTTTTCATTGCGTCACCACAAATAAAACAATTGACTCCAAGCACAATTAAGCAATATGCTTAAACCTTTTTTTTTTTTAAACACTTTTAAAATAATATCTGAATAAATGCCGGACATCCCTTTTAGCCACTTCTGTATGTATTGAATACATTGTGGTCTGAAACATTTTGGAGCCAGACAGACAGACTGGTAGATAGATAGACAGACAGACAGACAGACCAAGCCACCAAAACTTCAATTTGTTGAACATTTATTGCATGAAAATATATGGCAATGCTTAATGCTAATCAGATATAGCATGCATGCCTACTGCCCAGAACTGCATCTGCAGGTTAATTTTAGAACATATTGATCTTTGAGTAAGGTTTCACTCCCCCGACAGTCATCAAGTTACCTGAGGTAGCTCTGTCCAGCGGTCTATCCCTGGCATTCGTGTGGATACATGTGTTTGTGTGTGTGTGTGGGTGGAGACAGCGTACGGATGGGAGTTGTACTGATGTGCCCCAAGGCCCACTCACTGACATAGCTTGTTTAGCACAGTTTCAAATTATTTTAATGAATCCCGGTTTGATGTTATTTATACATTAACACTAATCAGACAGTCACAAACAGGCCTCTATTTGCTGTCGCTAAGCACTTCTACCTCTATGTTTTGATACTCCTCATACTACTTTTTGAAATTAACCAAATAAGACCTCTTGAATATCACAAAAGAACTGGGTTAATGCGATTGTTTGAGACAAGAATGGAAAACAAACTTGGGGGTGAGAGCAGCCATGATAGTGTGGGCTGATATGAATAATGCAAACACACAAGCTTGTAAGGTTAATACACAGTAGGCAAACACAATCACCCTTACCCTTTTTAATAGGAATGTGCTTATTGAGACACTTTGAGGGGTGGCAGGTGATGCTTGACCTTTTATACACACAGTTCAAACATTCATTATCATACAAATATGAGCCTTTTCACTGGACCATCGATACATGGATATGTCAATAAGTTCAAGTCTGGGGAACAGTGGCAGCTGATTGGCTGGGAAGAAACTGTGCTTTTCTAGGTGATTAAGCTCTTTCTGAATCACCCTGTTTCAGCAATATTCGGCCGCGTGAATGCAGACGTATTGAGAGGGCGTCAATCAGTAAGTGCATTGCAGTGCATGTAGTGTTGTTTGAAATTCATTAAAATAAGGTGGTTACTGAAAGTCGGTGCAATTTCACCCACATTTCTATAGGCTTTTCTTTAAAATGACAATCGATAGGTTCGTGATGAGTTTAGGTAAACACACATACATACAGTACAGTTGAAAAAGTATGTGCACTCAAAATGTCATTTCAAAAGAAAAGAGAAGTATTGAGCACCCAACGACAATTATCTTGATGTGTTTGATGGTTTTCCATAGGTTGGGGATCCTAACAAAAGCAGCATTATTACATTGGCGGCAAGGATCGCGTTCTCACTCCAAGCGGAGTAAGCACCGGTCTCAACCTTTTTAAACCTTCCCTAAACCTTCCCTTTTTTAACAGGCACATTCTCCACAAAGGGTTAATTCAATCACGTCAGGGCTCTTTGCTCTGCCGCCCGCTCTCTCCCATCATACTTTAGACTCAGCCGAGCGTCCCCTCATTGATGGCACCTTTGGCTCCACAATAGAAGCTAATTTGTTAGAATCTTTCACAGGTCAGGGGCTGCGTGAAGGCGAGAGGAGGGCGCCTCGGCCACCGGGAAAATAAAGCCATCCACTGAGGTAGGGGGAGCCGGGATGGGAATGATGGGGTGAGGTGGGGGGGTATTGAATTGCCCAACTCTCTTTATGATCGTGGATATCTAATATATAAATATCCATTTCCCTCTCCTGTCAGGCAAGGCTGTAAGCTCTCTGCTTCCCCCGTCCCAGTTAACGCAGGTTAATAGATTGATTCCAGTGACATGGCTCATAATGAACAGTAAATTGTTTTATCTCTTAAGTCTTATTTGGTCGGCCGGGAAAACATATGAGGTAATATGGCCGGGGCTAAATGGGGCGTATAATAGATCTCTAGCTAAGGCATAAGGATAAGGGCTAAGGCAGGGCTATGATTAATGAAAATAATAATGCAGTTGAAATTGAAATTTTTCTTATTCTTTTTTTTTTTTTTTTTTTTTTTTTTAAGCCTCTTTTAACTTTTTTTTTTTTAATAGCCCCGCTTTCACCTCTGGCTCTGACCGTTCATGTGCGCTGTGATTTGTGGGTAATTGTAGGACATCATTTGTTTTAAGTTCTACGCACGGCATTCAGAGACAATACTTCCTCGCATTACTTGTGCTCAGCTTATTCGGTAATCCAAACGATGTGATGCAAACAACTTTCCGAATATGTTCAAATGATGCGACGCAAGGAACGGATGCAATTATGTTAAAATCAAGGTCATTAACCAGTGTGCTGAGAACTGACCCTTTTTTCTCATTGCGGTTCATGTGATGACAGCGAGGCAGGGTGAAGAGACAAGAGGTCACCTCTGTTTCATTGCTCTTACATTTGTAGGGTTGGGTCACAAATCACTTTGTTCTTAGCGTAGCCATTAATGCTGCTGTATCGGGCCATTCTCAAGCATCTCTTCCGCTCAGCTAAAACCACCTCTGTCATCTTCTGACATTTGGAGTTGGCTGTGAGCAGTCAGTTGTGACATGCCGCATCTGGTGGATAAACTGTGTTTTTTGTCTTTTCTGGTTCATGTTCAAAAACAGACTGTTTATAAATTATAAATAGACATTTTTTGCTATAATAATTTGTGCATTACTTTTATTTTTGAAGGTTTGCTTGTATCATTTTATGAGAATTATTGTTGTAGGCTAGAATTGTAAGGATATCATGCCAAAATATTTGTCGTATTAATAATTATCATTGAAGAAAGATAAAAAGTCTGTCGTATTTGTTTACTTTTGGGTGGAAATGTTTTATGTAACTTTTTTTCCCTTTTTTTTTTTTTTTTTTTGTTGTTGTTGTTGTTGTTGTTGTTTGGTTACACTCTAAAAAATGCTGGGTTAAAAACAACTCAAATTGGGTTGAAAATGGACAAACCCAGCAATTGGGTTAAATGTTTGACCAACCTGCTGGGAAGCTTTATTTAACCCAACTATTGTTTAAAAATTACTATATGGCTGGCTTAAAATGAACCCAAAAAAGGTTGAGGATAAACATGGCTTTATGCAGAAAGTACAAAGCCATCGAAACCTAATGAGACATCTAGAAATAGTTTACAAAATTAAACAATTAATAGAAAAAATTGAGAGCATTATGGTTAGTGATATTAGCATTTTTCAATCTTTGATTCAAGAACGTTTTTTTTTTTTTACTTTTGTAAAATGCAAATTTTTATACAGTTATGGGTCACAGCTTGTTTCTGGACTAACCGAGAACCACTATGAACCCCAGTTAAGGCCCATGCATAGACAATCAGTGCAGGTTTCTTATTACAGTATGCGAAAACAATTCAATGTTAGGTTGCTAGTTGTCTGACTTTATTCCCTTGAGTAATCAAATCATCATCCTCCTGTTCCACTGACATATTTTACAAGTTAGAGTGCTGTTCTCAGACACTAGAGGGAGAACTTGGTATCAGTGCTCAGAGGAGGGAGTATATTTCAACTGTTGTGTCTTCAATTGTGTCTTCAAAAAAATAAATCAATAAAAAGTGGGACTTCAATACATTTTAACAAAGAAATTACAGTAAATGAAAGACATATCTAAACACTATTTCTATGTCACTAATCAGTAAATTTGTTACACTGATCATGTGACTTTGTACAGTCGGTCAGATGTTCTTTGAGTGAAGCACAACATGCTCTTTGGATCATTCTTAAATTATGCTTTAGAACATGAGCATCAAGTTTGACACAAACTTGACTTGGCTCAGCTTACGTTTTTAAAGGCAGACAAATCAAATGCTCTGTAAAAAAAAAATAATTGTTGCTTGAACTTAAAAAAAAATAAGTAACCTAGTTGCCTTAAAATTTTGAGTTCATTGAATAAAAAAAAATTGAGTTAATACAATTAAGGTGATTGGTTTAATATCAGAAACTCAAAATATTATGTTATCTGAACCACATTAATTATTGGAGTTGATTCGACAAAAGAAAAAAAATGCTATAATATAATTTGTAGTGTGTGTGTGTGTGTGTGTGTGTGTGTGTGTGTGTTATATATCAGCATAAAATGAGCATTTAGAATTTCATGAAGTGCTCAGAAGCTTAATAAATGATATAGAAGAATTTTCACAGGTAGACTCAGAATCCCACTGTAAATCGTTCATTAACTTTTTCCATGTTTGCAACAAGGTATGGCAGTTTGGAGTAGAAAAAAAAACACCTATGCAGAAATCAATGACTTTTAATTTCATTCTATTGATAAACCTTGATAATGCAGCAGTTGAACTGGGCCTCTGTCAGTGGTCATGGCAAGAGGCAGATGAAGAGTAATTGTGCCTTGACCCATATAAGACCACTGCCGCCACCTTACTTGATCTTCCCGTTCGAGCCTCACCCAGCCTGCACTAGACCTGCTTCCACGAAGCCCTGCCTGTGGCAAGGTGATAAATTACACTTCTTAACTACCATTGATTACTTTGGACTTCTCCACTTTGTGTGACAACTGTTCAGTCGTACTGAATAGAGCTTAATGGCACATTAGAAGGAGGAAAGTACACAGCCTCCCCAGCTTTGATTAAAGCTGCTTGTTGCCTAATAAAGACAAACTGAAGTGTGCTGGGTCTAAGGTGGCTGGAGACCACACTGCTGAAGATATGAGATGTAGGCCCGGCATTCACTGGATGCGTTTATTGAGGGTAATTTATTGTTTTTCTAAAATAAGTAACAAAGACAAACAGTTTTTAAAGGTTTATCTTGGGAAAACAGTGACGTATATATTGATCTCAACCAACATCAATATCATTTGTATAATTTAGCTCAAAATATAAGCTGCAAACGTCTATTTGAGATTAAGTATTTTTGTCGCAATAAGCTTTATTTGAAAATATGTGTAATTGTTCTTATATAATGTTTAGGATATATTTAAATATATAGTCATTTTGCAGTCATTGTAAAAAAGAATTGTTGGTTTAACTTAAAGTAAGTTACCTGGTTGCCTTAAAATTTTGAGTTCATACAATGAAGGTGATTGGTTTAATCAACAGAGACTCAAAATATTATGTTATCTGAACCACATGCATTATCGAAGTTGATTTGACAAAAGAAAAAATGTTGTGATAAATCATGAAAATAATTTTTGACCATGTAGGTTTAAATTATAATTGGTGTTTTATTATATTATATTATATTTTTATACAAATTGCCAATTTTAAATATGTTATAATATTTATTATTATTATTACTATTTTAAATGCTAATTAGAATTTAAAAGACCTAAACAAGAAGCCTTATTATCGAACCGCCATGTGACAGGGTCACATGCAAACAAAACAGTGTTGTTAGTCTAAAACGAAGCCCTTCGTTTGTCACTCTTTTTTCACGTCAATCAATTCCATCACTTTTTTTGGATCGCTGTCATCAGACCTCAAAAAAGTGCCTGTTTGTCCCTCCTTGTAAAAGAAAATATGGGAGAGAAAAGTGTACCAGTCTGGCCAACCTGTTCGTTCACCCGTCAGTTTAAATCAGTTTTGACACTCCTGTCACTTTCCCTGACCCTGGAGAGACTTCTACTGACCTGGACCGTCCTATTAGGGTCAAAAAGCAAAAACTCAGCACCAATCCAAAAACAAAAGCTGTAAACCCCTCATTAGAATAAGGATAATGTCATCTTTAAAGGGAGAAGTGCCAGTTGGAGAGGCTGGGAGCAGCTGTCTAAGAGATTGCTTTTGTGTTGACGTTTTAAGGCAGGCCCTCGGGCAGAGGTGTGCCCTGGCAGGTCAGTATGGCTCTGGGGTCGGGGCTTTTTGGCCCTGCCGTACTGCAAGCAATGGTGTTCTCCCAGAAAGGGCCTGGCACTGCTGTCATCCACAGATCATGTGAAACTGCCAAAAGTCAAGTCTAGTATCGAAGGGTTAAACTGATTAGCCATGCACTTGTGCTCCCTGGGTCAGAGTTGGAAGAACAATAGTTTGATTATGGAATGGAGATCTCTTTCATTGCTTGCTTAATATGGCCTCGCTTGTTTCGCGTCTGCCTCAAAAGAGCAAAAGTCAGATGATGATGGTCTTGCAGGAGTTGGGTGGTGAATGTTTCCCTTCTTTTGCAGCCCTACCCTTCCTCGTCGTTCTGCTCCTCTCGCTTCCTGTGGCTATTGCTCCCATTTGGATAGCCGCGCTACCTCGCCCTCGCTTTCCGTCCTCAGCACGTCTCTCCAAGAAGGCGCTCCCTGCCTTCTTTCTCTCTTCCTTTCTTCTCGATTTGTCCCCCCATGTCCCCCCACCTCCTTTCACTCGCCCTGCTGGTCCTTCTCGCTGTGTACTTCTCACTTTCGCCTACACTCCTCTCTGGGAAATGTAGATCTTTTCCTGACAAGTTCCTCGTAGACTGGAAAAGAAGCAAGGCCTCTGGAGATCATCAGGAATCTTCTGCCAAGAAATGCGTGGGAATGGTCTGGATGGGAAGAAGGGCTTTTTAATTGTTTTTTTCTTAGCTTTTTTTTTCTTCTTCTGGAATTAGTCAGTGGAAAAATGCGGTGATTGTTCATTTATTTATCTTATGTAAAAGCGGGGCTGCAGATTTGTGCTGAAAGGGCCGTGTATATAGGAGAGGAGAGGCGAGGCAAGTTTATGACTTCCCCAAGAACTTACATCCTTTCCTTAATTAAGACGATTAAGGGACCAATTGCCTCTTTAGCTGACTCTGTGATTATGTGCAAATGTGAAGTTTATGCATGTATACAATCAGGTGGCATTGAGTGCGGTACAATGGATCAATCAGGCCATATTTACAGCACCGGTGAATATTTACTCGCTGTGTTTATGCACTTTAGAACCTGCTTCAGAACACAGCTGGAATAACACAGGCTGTACTTTTGGGTTCATTAAATGCACAATCAGATGGTTTCCTGACTGGAGAGTGGTAGAGTTCAGCTGTGAGGTAGAGGCCTCTGGAAGTTCATGGATGTCTGGAGACAGATGTTATTTTTGTTGGCCTGTGCGTCTCCTGATCTGTAATGATTATATCCCAGACATCCTTCTCAGCGAAAAGCATTGCAACAGTCGAGAGCTGAAATCTAATGATTGATTTATTTATAACATGGATGGACAGAATGTTGAAGGTCATAGTCCATGAGAGAGTTGTAAATGAAAGTGACACAAAAGAAATGAAGTGTTCTTTATCCTAGATTTTCTTCCTTGTATGAAGTTTTCTTTTTGCAGTGAAGTTAGAAATTGCATTATGAAACACTTTATTATTTGCACCTTTACGTCGATAGTTCACCCAAAAATGAAAATTATATCTAAAAGTCACGCACTCACCCTAATGTCATTCCGAACTCATGTGACTTTCTTTTCTTCCGTGTATTTCAAGTCCTCTGAAGCCATACGAATCCTGAACTAATCATTCTTTTGAATTAAATCGTTTCAGTTAATTAATTGGTTTGGTTCAGTAAACCAGCCTGAATGATTCATTCACAATTCAACTCACTGAATCAATGATCTGATCACAGCTCACTAAAGGGATCCAAAATATCCAACATATACTTAAGTCACTCTGTTTTGTGTTTTGGTGAATTGGTGCTAATTCTTATGTATTCTTAGAATCTTATTGGTCCATTTTCGTAAATCTGGTTACACCCCACTGATGGTTAGGAGGACCGAATCGCATAAGCATTAATACAAAATAGCCACTTTGTAAAAAAAAAATAGTAGTTTTCTCATTAGATTGGGTTGAATTATCAGTAAACAGCTAAATGAATTCTGTTTGTGTTGTAATGTAGTGCACTTGTTTATCCTTTCTCAAGCTTGAAAATCGTTTTTATTGTAATTGCAAAGAATTACAGTAAAGAAAATAGCTCATGGGTTTGTGTAGTGACTGTTGTAACTAGTGAGAGAACTGTTCCTTTAAATTTGCTATATAATATGAGAAAAAGGGAGTTGAAATAGTAAAGGGTTTTTCCATATTCCCAGACCAGACAGAGGGACCCTACTTAAACATCTCTCTCAAACGCTCCTCACAGCCCCTGTAGTCCTCCACACTGCAGGGGATCACTGGAGGTCAATCTCTTGTTGAACAATGTCACTTACCATCTTTGTTCCAAAATGGACTTAAAAGGGCCTTTATAGGAGACGCACAATCAGGCCCCTTTCTTATATTAAAAGCGCATGACACATCAAAGGTGGGGGGCCATCAGGAGAGTTGAGGAGAGATCAGCATCCAAGCAACTGTATTAGAGCATTGTCCAGTGCTATGAATGAGAAGCAACGGCTCCTGATTTTCAGCTGTCAATTCGCCGTCTTAGCGTGATTGAGACTGTTATTGTGAATGTCTCTATCTCCCAGGTGGCCAGTCAGAGAATGGCACCTTCAGAGGTGGGAAGAATGTATACTGTGCACTATTAAGAACTTAATAATCACTTCAGCTTAAGCTGGCAAGTTTTCATTATTTAAGACATTTCAATTGGGGTACAAAAACATAAATATCTGAGAACAACATTGCTTATTTCGGAAGACACAGCAACCTTTTATTCTGCCCTTTTCTGATTTTCTTTTAGTGCAAAATGTGCATTGAGAAGGTCAGCAAACGACTTAACCAAATTACCTAGGCTAAACAATGGACGTGTTTTTCCTTTAATGCCAGTTTTATTGCAATATATGTGAGTATCTACTCACAGTACAATGAACAGGCCTTGATATAATGACATTTAATGTAATCCAATATGACTGGGACCATCTTCACTATTCCATATTATTCAATACAGTATTCAGTAGTGAAACCGTAACAGCACTTTTGGAGCCGCTTGCCATTCTAAATATGTTGTTAGCCTCGAACACGGTAGGCAGTGAGGAGTGAGTGCGAATTACTAATGTAAACCCGGGGAAGCCAAGTGCTAAGCCTGTGCTATGTTTTGACACGCTTACCAAACAATAGCAGAATCTTCATCAATCTGGAGATTGAGGCCACGGCTAAAGCCTCCACATGTGGCTGCACGGTATTGTGTTTAATCCAGAGAGTTAGAGAGCGAATGAGACAAATAAAAAGAAGTTGAAAGAGAAAGAGAAAAGGGGCCCTGTAAATTCGGCAGAGCCAGGGGTCTCAATCTGTGCACGGCAGGAAGCTTCACTGGGTGGTTTGTTTAGCTGGATGTGATTTCGAGTGGCAGGAGGGGGTGTCACCCAGTCATAAGGAGCACAATAGGGCATACTTTCTCAACACTGTTAATAGGCAATAATGACGTGGATGGCATCCAAGCAACCTCCATGGCCCACGTCCTCAGATTAAGATACCCTTAGGCCCACCACACACCCTTTCGTTTATTACCTCACTTCATTTATTACACAGGGTCCTGCTTTCTAGCAGTTGCGGGAGAATTTATGTGTGCATGGTGGGATTTAATGTGAATGCACTGTTTTTATTAATGCGTATTGTTTGACCTTTGTTGCGAAAATGACTGTTTCAGAAACTAATGTTGAGTAACGTAACTCAAGGCGTATCGCACTGACTCGCTCATTGCGGTACTTAGTCAGATCACAAGCATTATTTTACAGACTGGCCATTAAGCTACACTATGATTAACAGGTAATTGAGGTCGTGAAAGTAATTTTACTAAGTGAAACAGTTCCAACTGCTTCCAACATATAATCTAACCAATGTTTAGCAAAACATTCGGTTAACATATTGGACAAACATAGAAAAAAAAAAGAAAAGAAAAGGGAAAAGAGAAAGAGAAAAAACAGCTCAGGAGTATCGCGTTGCAGGAAATAAGCACTCACCCTCTCTAAGTAACCGATTCCAGGAAAAGGTTGGTAGAGAATGGAGGAAAGGAAAAAAGATAGGGAGCCAGGCCTGGGATTTTCGAAACACTGAACAAGATAGATTCTCTCCAAATCCTAATTGGAGAACAGTTGATTTAATTGGTATCCATTTGGCTGACAAAAGAAAGCAAGGGGTAGTGGGCAGGCAGGGAAGGCCCCTTGGGGGATGTGAACATGGAGTGGCTCTGCCGAACGCTCGGGGACGGATCACTTCCAAAGACAAACCGTGGGAGCTGGCAGGACAGATTGCAGCGGGAAGGGGAACGGAGGGGGAGGGAGCGGCAGTGAGGGAATGTAGAGAGAGCCTTTCAGAGCAGAGCCATCTTTATTTTAGAAGGCTGAGCTGTTTGTGAAGCTCTAAAACCACTCTGCCGCGCTCGGGGAAAGAGCTTGTAATAGGACTCTGACCCAGGGAGGACAGAGGGGTTACGGATCAACGGTCCCTGCAACCTGAGGCCTCTTACCGCCCAGACGACTAAATTAAAGCGATCACAACAAACTACCGAATGCGCTCCGGATTAACTTGTCCACTTGGCCTTTCGCTTTCAGTCTCCACTTTCTGATTAAAATGGTGAAAAAAACATGAATGTCCGTAATATTTAATGGGATCGACTTTTTCACACTGACACTAAAAGAGATGTTCTAAAATGAAAATTCTATTGTGTATTCGCCCTCATGTTGTTCCAAACTATGTTTGACTTTGATAAATGTTTCAGTTTTTATATCCATGAAATGTTGTTTTGAACCCCATTGACTTCCATTATATAGGCCAAAACATTTTTCAGTGTCTTATTTTGCGTTCTACAGAAAGAAAGAAAAAAGTCACAGGTAGTCACAGGAACAACTTGAGGGTGAGTAAATTCTGACAGAACCACATATTTTTGGGTGAACTATCCCTTTCATGAATAGTATTGCTTTAACTCAACAGTAGGGGTGTAACGATACGCTCAGGTCACGATACGGTACGTATCTCGATACGGAGTTCACGATACGATACGTATCACGATATTTTGAACAAAATGAAACTGAAATTCAAACAAGATTTATTAAAAAAACATTAACAAATTTCAATAATTTTCCTTGTTGTACATACAAGATCACATTTCAATAAAATAAATAAATATAAAATTTTAATAAAAACCTTCTGTATTCAAATTAACACTTGAATAGGGCTGTCTGTCACTGAAAAAAAAATGTTAAATTTAACATGTACTTAGAATTATGAATAGGGGCCGTTCACATATCGCGTCTAAAAACGCGTGGAAGGTGCGACCGCACCGCTTCTCCTTCTTTCCAAAGCGCTTGCACTCCCGTGGCATCTGTCGTTGCTATGCAACCATGAACTGAGCTCTCCAAGAGGATCAGGATGTTTCTGCAAAGGATAAATGATTTCTAGCCCTTGCATTAGTTTTACTACGAGATATATTGATGGAGATAAGATATAAAAACCACCCTGTACAGCTATGATCAGCTGTTCAGCTGAGCTTTTGATGTTTTGTAACGGAAAGGCCATTACTGATCGGTTGATTCTTGTCACACGACCTGCGGTGCGCTTGCGGCATTCTGAGAAGTTGAGAATTGCATTTGCGTTGATCCCATTATGAGCGCGCCTGCCGCGCGGCTACATTTGAAAATAATAACTGACTTGCACGCGGAAAAGACGCAATATGTGAACGGCCCCACAGAACTTCTTAAAGCAAAGCATCGCAAGCGTCTTTTGCTTTTCTGTGAGCACAGCTATTGCTGTGCACTGCGGTGAAAGCCAAACGCGACCATGCAAGAGACTGACATGAGAAACGTTTAAACCTGCTTGCAAGATTCAATGTGTGCCCGAAACGTACTGAACTAGAGAGCTGATTGAGACACACCATCTACGATAAATCGTTACACCCCTAATACTTATAGTAATTTAAAAATGTGTTAGCATTGGATCTGGACAGGAAGGATAACTCTGGGAGTTGGAAGGGGTGTGTCGCGATTCTGCCTTCTCACATCGCGATACAGGTTCGTGGACCTGCGTATCGCGATTTCGGTTTCATATCGCATATCGTTACAGCCCTACTCAACAGAGTAAAAATACAGTAATACTCACTATGCACAGTATAGTTTTTTTACAGCATCTATTAACCTTTGTTAATGTTGTAGTTAATGCAGTTGTTCATTGTTTAAGTTAGTTCGCAGAGCATTAAACTTTATTTAAAAATGGTTTATTAAATGTCAACATGAGGAAAGATTAACAAATGCTGTTTAAGTATTGTTCATTCTTTAGTTAACCTAATGCAGTTAACAAATGAAGAAATTAAACCTTATTGTATAGTGTTACCATAAAAACAGTGATTTGCAATAAATAGCATTTGAACAAAGACAAAAGCTATGATCTGATCAGCAGAGGCACATGCTCTCTTTGTAAAAAAAAAAAAAATCCTAAATTTAGAAAGCTCTAAGCATGTTTCATGGGCTGTGCATCTGTGTGTGTGGGATAAAGAGAGTGCATCTGTGGGCTGCTGAGGCCCGGATGTGCAGACACGGGGAGACCCAGGTGCTGCACTGTTTTTATGGCCTCTGTGGAGAGAAAGGGTGGGGGGAAGAGGGAGAGAGGAAAAGAGAGAGAATGAGAGACAGAGAGGAAGGGAGAGCAGGGGTAGATGACCCGGGGCCAGGCAACATAGACCTTCACTCCTGCCACTAGGGGACACAGTCACTTCTTATCTCTTCCTCCACTTTCACTGTTCTGCCATCTACTCTCCTCACTTCCTCTCTCCAGTTCAAACTGATTTTAAAATTGACTGGACTTTTCCTACACTGGACTTCGTGTTGACGCAAAACATATAATACATATAAATAAATGTGAAATTTGAAAAATACAGTGTGTGTGTATATATATATATATATATATATATATATATATATATATATATATACATGTATGTATGTATGTATGTATGTATATATGTATGTATGTATATATATATATATATATATATGTATGTATGTATATATATATATATATATATATATATATATATATATATATATATATATATATATATATATATATATATATATATATATATATATATATATATATATGTGTGTGTGACCCTTGCTGGCAAAATGAGTCGCAATGAGCAACTTTCTTTTAAAAAATTAATTATTAAAAAACCTTCAAAATGAGGTATAATTTATTAGATTCTTACAAAAAAAAATGTCTGAGCTACACCTGTTTGAAATTGATAGAGTCAGCAAAGTCAATTTTGAGAAAAATCGAGTTAATGTTTTCTGAAGGTTCCAAAACAAAATCACCTAGCAACCAAACCTTAAAATGAATTGCTATTTGGAGCATTGGGATTGCTAGACGAGGGCTTAAAGGGTTAGTTCACCCAAAAATGAAAATTCTGCTATTTATTACTTACCCTCATGTCGTTTCACACCCGTAAGACCTTCGTAAATCTTTGGAACACAAATTAAGATATTTTAGTTGAAATCCGATGGCTCCGTGAGGCCTACATAGGGAGCAATGACATTTCCTCTGTCAAGATCCATAAAGGTACTAAAAACATATTTAAATCAGTTCATGTGAGTACAGTGGCTCAATATTAATATTATAAAGTGACAAGAATACTTTTGTTGCGGCAAAAAAACAAATGAACAACTTATTTAGTGATGGCCGATTTTAAAACACTGCTTCAGAAAGCATCGAAGCATTATGAATCAGTGTATCGAATCATGCATCAAATCGGCCATCACTAAATAAGTCGTTATTTTGTTTTTGTTTTTTGGCGCACCAAAATATTCTCATCGCTTTATAATATTAATATTGAACCACTGTACTTGCATGAACTGCTTTAAATATCTTTTTAGTACCTTTATGGATCTTGACAGAGGAAGTGACATTTCTCCCTATGAAGGCCTCACGGAGCCTTCGGATTTCAACTAAAATATCTTAATTTGTGTTCCAAAGATTAACGAAGGTTTTACGGGTGTGGAACGGCATGAGGGTGAGTAATAAATGACAGAATTTTCATTTTTGGTTGAACTAACCCTTTAATGAACTCATTTTTGTGAAAACCTCAAATTCGAACATCTTTAATTTTTGGTTTCTAAATGTGTCTTGAATTTTAATTGTTTCATGTTCTCATTTACCAGTAATTTACCTTACAAAACACACTGTAGTCAGCACAAGCAATATAGAATTGTATCGGATGCACAACCATATAAATTAGTGAGTCTATTTATTTTCATGTTTTTCTTGGCATATATTACCCTGTTAGATCAGATCGGTATCCCGGTTTTGGGGTTAAGGCCCACCAATTGAGAACCCCTGCTTTAGAGTATAATCCCAATGCACAATCCACAGAATTGAGTGTTCTGAGGCGAGTTTGAATCCGAGGTGAGTCTCTCCATCCTTCACTCTCTTCTCTTCAGTAAAAGGAACATTGTTAGATTTATGCTAAATCTGTGTAAGTCAACGGCTAGCTTTAATCCCCTCCTTACAGTATATGACAGAGCTGCCCTCACCTTGCCAAGCACTTAAAGAGGCAATCTCTCAAAAACTCGCCTTTCAATTAAAGCCTGTGCGAGTGTGCGTAGGAGCTGTACAGGAGTTGGGGGTTGTGGCGAAAGGGGCAACAAGCCCATTCCTGATGTAAATGAAGAGATGCATATCAGCGTTAATCCATTGCTTTGTAGTCACAGCCATACCTAAAGTCTGTCTAATTTCCCTTGCCCTCCCCTTTCCAGCCAGAAGTGTATCGATCGGCTGTAATTGAAGTGTACTTGATAATCCGCAAGGAAACAGGGGAGAGGGAGACCCTCAACTCTAACTCTGATGCACAGAGAATGGAGATGGGTGTGTGTGTGTGTGTGCTGGCGCTGTGAGGGCTCTTAGGTATGGGCGGGTTGGGCAACACCCCTTTCACAATTTTTTCTCAGCTGATTAAACTCATTGAGAGGCAGGCAAGTGGAACAAATGGATACAAAGGTCTGCCAGGCAGCCAACAGCAGCACGGATTTCTTCATTGAAACTGCCAGCTCCAAATCTCTAAGGTTGTCTCTACACTATTACCCTGCAGGAGAGCCCGGCCCCGAGCTCCCTTAACTGTATGAATAACCACAGCGAGACCGCTCAGACCCGCAATGTAGATTTAGAATCTGTAAATCCAATTTCATACATTTGATAACACAGCCACCGTTAGAATTAAATTATGTTTTATTCATCCCTGTAAGGTGAAACTCAGTGTATTCAGTAATGAGTTCAGTATTGGATAAATACGTTGGCTTACTTCTGTAACTGGGTATGTAATTGAAGGAACATTGTTAAAATACCACCTTGCACAAAAAGTCAATTACATAATACGAGGAATGCAGGAAGAAGTTGTTTCAACAAAGTTTGAACATAGACGTTACACAAATAGAGGATCAAAGCCATTTTGCTTGAGTACCACGTCATCTGCCCATTGTTTGTTTGTAAGCAGGGAAGTGGTGGTCTGTTTCCGAGCAGACTCTCTGAGAGGTTGCCCAGGATAGCTGTCTGGCTATCTATACCGGTCGAGCTCGGTTCGGCCATTTTAGTACTATGTATCTTGTCCTTGTTGCCTGTGTTTGTTTATAATAAAAAGGGAAGTGACGAAAGGTCAGCCGTGATATGGAAACCAAATATATTGCTCCTAAATATTTCATAAATAGATTAGTGCCTCAAAAGTATGCTCAAAAGACCTGCCAATAGTTTGTGTTATTCAAATATGTAAGTCACGTGGACCTGTGTGTATATATGTGTATATATATATATATATATATATATATATATAATATGCCTAGTTCTGTCATGAAACTCTAACTGGTGCAGGCTTTTTTTCTATCATCCTATGGATGTGCTACAGTATATGATCATGTTATTATCATGTCATTCAAGTGCTATTAATCCATTAAAGCATGATATGACGGAAAAAAAGAACACAAATCTGTACTGACGTGCTGTCTGTGAAGAGGTTCTCTGAACAAACACCCAAACTCGCGCACAGAAAGTCACTTGAGACAGCCTGACGCCAGTGCCGCATTGAGTTCTCTTTCATGCTTGAACGGACAAAAACACAAAATTATGTCAAAATTCTAATTGTTTCAAGTATACTTGTAAGCACAGTCTTAAATTAGTTAAAAAGTGTTGTGAGAAAATAGGACGTGTGTCGCGTCATGTGCGTCAAATCTTAAAGTGACGGCAGCATTAAAAACCTGCTGTTGTCTGTGACATTAAAGAGTTAGTTCACCCAAAAATGAAAATTCTGTCATTAATTACTCACCCTCACGTTACTCCAAACCCGTAAGACATTCATCTTCGGAACACAAATTAAGATATCTTTGATGAAATCCGTGAAACATCTGGCCTTCGATATAGACTGCAACACATCGACCACTTTCAAGGCCCAGAAAGGTAGAAAAGACATTGTTAAAATAGTCCATGTGACTACAGTGGTTCAACCTTAATGTTATGAAGCGACGAGAATACTTTTTGTGTGCAAAAAAATAACTTTGTTCAACGATTTTTTGTCATTCATGTCACTCTCCTATGCAGTTGATGTAGTAAACACAGCATAGCGCTTCCGTGTTCTACGTTAGAACGCCAGCTCAAATTATTATTAGTTATTTTTTTGTGATTGACAGGACTAATAAACAGTTTGAGTTGTATATTTAAAATCAAACAAAATCAAACATTAAAATATATTTATTTTTTAATATTGTTCATTTTCTCATATATTTATTTTCTCTGTATATTTTGTGTATACAGATATTTTTATATATTTTATAGAGCCTATTTGAGAGCATGAGTTATATATCTGTGTATATATTGTATATGGATGTACATATAGACCACTAGTCTAGGTATATAGACCTCTCCCTGTGAACGTGTGCTAACTAAAGAGAGAGCTGTCCGGTTGCCAGCAAAGTGAATTAGACGACCTAAACTGTGGCCTTGCCAGACAGTTGTGTCAGTGTCCTTGATCATCATGCACTGACATTTGGCCATGAGGACAACAGGAAATGGCCAGGCCTGAATGGGAGCCACTGTGCGTCATGAAAGTGATAACACAGGCTTTGTGCAGGAGGGGTTGCTTACACCATATGACTGTTTTACATTAGTAGAATGAGAAGGGTAGAAGGAAATAGAGACACGGCTTTGTGTTAATACACTGTAAAAACTGTTGCTTAAATTCAACTCAAAAAAATTAAGGCAATATTTTCCAACTACTTTTTGTAAGTTTAGTGAACTTCTTGGTATTTTGAGTTGGTAAAAATCAATATTATGTATTTTACTGTAAGCTAAAAAAAGAAGTAGAGTCTACAAGATAAAGCAAATTATTTGAGTTTAGCCATTGTGACAAAGAGCAGCATATTGACCAAATCGTACTTAGTTAAAATAAGTAACATTTAAAATAAAAAATTAAACTTTTTGATTTTAATGAATTCATTTACTCTCATTAATTTAGACAAATTATTTCTTTAATCCACTTGAAATAATTAGTTAGCATTGCCATAACTTTAATAAATAAGGAACGAGAGGTATTCGTTTCCAACGTTTATTACTATATAACAGCTGCCATATACAAACAATTGGGTGCACTAATTTTCTGTAATCAATTTTAATGTTAATGTAACACAATAATGGTAATGTAAACATTTTAACATTAAAAATTACAGAAACTTCTTTTATATAACAGAACAATCTTCTGAAAAGCTCTGAAAAACACAAGATTGACATTGAGTGTGAGGCTGGCATTTGACCAACCTACTCAGAAGTTTGTTGTTTAGTGTCATGAATTGGGATGAAGGCTTTGGGTGCAGTGTGTCAAGTCCTGCAAAAAGTCTTTGGAACACCTCAAATGTTTTGCAGAGTTGTGGTGGATACTACAGGTTCAGAGCATATGTCAACCCCAGAAGCAGGCAACATGCCCTGGCCAGATTTCCAAGATCAGTAAGCACTGGGATTCCCTCAATGATGATGCCCACTGCATCTGGTTCACGGCAGACATATATCTGCATATTGCGAATTTTCAAGTCCTCGTGGACACTGCTCTCCGTTTTTCCCTGTATGAGACATAAACAGAACAATAAGTGGCAGCAGAGAACAATCTTCAAAAGCCTTCAGTAAAATCACACATTAAAAGTTCACAAAACGTTGGCCTGTTGAACATGGCCTGTTGAACTGGCTTCATAGTACAACTTTCAGTAGGGACTCACTTGCCACAACAAACCTGCTAGACTACATCACATACACAAGTAACCTCCAAGGCCTAAATCCTTAAAGGGAGAGGGTTTAGCTGGTAACACATAGGTGTGGTTAAGTAAAAGTATCTGAAAATACCACGCTTAGTTATATCATCAGATGATTATGACTCCTGCATTATTATAAAACAAAGATTTTACTTCTGTGAAGCTGCAGTTGAAAAATATGACAGTATCTTTTAAATTAAGTCTACTAGCCACTGAAAGACCAAAAGGTTAATGTTGGACACTGGTTCCTGCACATACATTTTGGTGTTTGTAGGTCTGTTTTTGAATTTGTGACAGAGCCAGACTAGCCATTTCCACCCAATTATAGTATGTGTTCTAAGACAAGCTAACCAATCCCCAACTCCAGCTCTGTACTAAACTCAGACAGACATAAGATTGATATCTGAGGAATATGTGCTTTTCCCCCAAAAAAGTCAAACTATGCTTTTTAAAAAATACTTACAGTAGTCAGAGAGGAGCTCTTGCTCATTCTCTCCCATGTATTCAATGAGGCATCTCAGAGTCATGTCTCTCTTCTTCACCACAGAGGTACTTGGATCCTATAGTTGGTAAGTGAATAATGAAAAACTGAATCTTGCAGGCCATATACAGTAACTACAAACATACAATGCATTTATCAGTGTGGGTCTGATAAAGCTTATATATATATATATATATATATATATATATATATATATATATATATATATATTATAAAACATTTTTTTTTTTTTTTTTTTTTTAATATTTAACCTTAAAATGAATTAGGAGCTGTAATCAAAAATGTTTTTTTTGCAAAAATGTTTTTTTCTTCATTTATCTGTAATACATCAATTGTTTGACTGTTATTTGGAACACTCAAGATGTGTAAAGAATTAGCAAACTTTCATTTTTATGCAATCCAATACTCCATAAAATATGTGGGATGGGTCTTCAGTATGCGGTCAGCAAAAAGTGTGTCTAGCATTACATAAACAAGCTTGTTCACTATTATTTGCCTTTTAAAAAAACTGAATGAGCAGCATGTCAGTGCTAAAACATTTACCTGGAATGGTTCAAAGAGGGCAGGCCATCTTTCTTTAAATTTTGCCACATCTGGGGACTAGACAACTACTTCCATTCTTCTCCAGCTATATGTCCTGGCCATCGGCATTTATGCTTTTAACGTCCCTTTTCTTGCTGGCTTCTATATAGAAAGGGATGAGATTTTTTTTTTTTTTTTTTTCGACTCTCAATAACTTTTGGTTACCTTAATTAATTTAAATGACAGATAACAACAAACCTCTGAAACATTTACCTCAATTCCACCTACTAAAGAGCTTACCTACTCCATGAACTCTGATGGTCTTCTAAAGAAGCAACACAAATGAAAGAAGAGTTTATTTATTAAAATATCAGGATCATTGATGTTATTACAATGCAAAAGAAATATTTAATCTTTCTACTTGAACAAATTGTTTCAAAATATTTCAGACAAATATATCAACAGATTAAGTTAAAGCGCCAGGAATATATTATGTCCTCTTCTTTTTCAATCGTGTAGGGCAACAACAGTAACTACAAACCTAGCAGTTAACATATGTTTAATATTAATGTTAAGACCTTCGGTAAGGCCTCATGCGGCGCCTGCAAACCTGACAAACTTAACGTTTATAGTGCAATAAATGCATGCTCATTCGGCTAAAACCTAACTTTATGCAATGTAAATAGTTACTTACTTCGATTACACGTTGTATAAAGCCTTCAAAAACTCCACAGAAATCCGAAACTGGTCCGATACAGGTGACAATGAGCAACGGTCTCGTTGTTCTGCTGCAGCATGTGGGCGGGTCGTGACGTTTTACTTTGGATATAAACACTTAAATAGAGTTTTGTAGAAGCAATTTATTGTGAAGGTCAGTAAAATCAATTTTTTGATAGGTAATAATAAGTTACAAATACATTCACACTTTTTACTTATGTAAAACTTAAATGAATTCAAAAAGAAAAGGGAATCAATTTATTGGAAAAAATATACTTTTTAAAATTAATTCCTACAGACAACACACTTGAAGGGCTTTTTACAGTGTATAAGAGCAATTCAATTATATGCATAAAGTATTTTAAATCACACTTAAAAGTGAATGTACAAATTTTATTTAAGAAATGAGGAAACTACATTTAATTTATTTCACAGAAAGGCACCCTTTACCAAAACTAACATTTCACAATTTTTGTAACTGTACAATAGATGTACTGTTAAGAAAGTATTTGGACATTTTCATGTTGTCAAATATTATTGCATAATGAAGTAGTTAATGAAGTACACATGTGGTTACTCTGCTTTGACATTTGTGAGAACTTGAGGGAAGCTGACACCATTCCTTCACAAACAAATGCAGTCCACTGCAATGACATTCATACATTTCTAAGTGTGGCGTAAAGGGATAGTTCACTCGAAAATGAAAATTCTGTCATTATTTATTCACCCCCAAGTTGTTCTAAACCTGTATGAATTTATTTCTTCTGAAGAACACAAAAGAAGATATTTTGAAGAATGTTAACCATACAGTTTCTGGTCCCCATTGACTTTCATAGTGTACATATATATATATATATATATATATATATATATATATTATACACCAGCAACTGTTTGGTTACCCATATATCTTCCTTTGTTCAACAGAAGAAAGAACTTCATACAGGTTTAGCACAATTTTTTTGGTTGAACTAAGTATTTTAAAATGCAATAAAATCTAATTAGAAGTACTTATTCAGATTACATGCAATCAATTACAGTTATACAATGTATATTTCAGTTTAACAAAACTGTTTAAACATTAAAAAATCTATAAAAAAACTAAAACAACTGACCATGAACCACACGTAAACAAACACAAAGTTTTCCAGTATCCTCCAGGTATCACAGTACCCTCTACTCATTAACAACATTACCAGCTGACACTTATGAGGCCTCATTCTTGCTCACAGCATGTTTTTGCCCACTCATACACACATATACGGGCAAATAGACATACACACTCACAGAAAAATGCACACACGAAAACACACAGCAGGTATCCAGATGCCCTTGCTCCTTGGGAGGGGCCAAGAAATAACCATAACTCCCTTCTCCCCTCCCTCCGCCCGGCTGACCTCTGTTTTAAGTGGGCAGCAGGTAATTGGCGAGGCGGTTGCCCATCAGCCACCACCTCTGCGTGTGCCGTCTGTGTCATCTCTATTTATTATATTGTGCATGCACCCTGGGCTCGAGTAATCAATTTCACAAGGATACAGGCCTGATATCCGCCAGTGTGCGCATCATGAGGCCAGCCCTCCTCTTATCAAGTGCAGAATTGCTGGCTAGAGGTCAGGAGCAGATAAACAGGGGTGTAAAGCAACTCCCCCTCCTTATTCTAACCCTACCTCCTCACAAACAAAAAGGTTGGGGAGGCGATGTTGGCCGCTGCTGGTAGGGTGGGTGGGTGTACCGAGAACAAAACACATAGCCAGCGAGAGGCCGTGACCCCTGTAAGGTGCCTCTTGTTATGGCCGACCTTCAGAATTTCATCATCAGTGTTCCTGACCGCTTCATAATTCGGAGGTAGCGGCAGGCTCATCTTTGCAGAGGAGTTTGTGTTAGCCTACAAACATGCTCCTTCTTATTATTATCTCTCTGCAGACCTTTATATACCAAGCCTGACTCTATCAATCATAGCTATCTTTTTCAAGCTCTTCACCTGCCCTGTGTCCCCCAGTCTCCCCCTGTCTAACCATTTATTTACAATAATAAAAAAAAATTATAAAGTGTTTGTCTATATATATATATATATATATATATATATATATATAGTTTATCTTAGTGTTGTCAAAAATAACGATATTTCGACATGTATCGATACTGAAATATCTGAAACTGTTCCACTCCTTTTCTGCAGTATTGATACACCAATACAAGCTGTGCTTTCTCACTCTTTCTTCCCTCCGATTGCGAAGTGACACACACCCGCTTCCTCTCACTCATTCGTCTTATTCACTCCAGTCAAATAGTGCTTGTATTGTGTTTAATTTTAGTCATTCCTGCAGGTTTTGTGCTCACACCAAAAGCGCGTACACTACTGATCTATATATGTGGCGCTCACATAAAGCCACCTCTTAAACATCTCGCAAGTACCAAATTGACTTTTTTTTTCGTGGCTTATTGCGCTTAAATGGTCAAATACAAACAAAATTTTGTCAAAATGCACGTCCTGCCAAGTATTCAGGTAAATACAATCAGTTTTGGAATGTAAATAGTTGAGAAAATACATGTTGTGTAACAGTATATTGGATTAGTGCATAAGCTCTTAAAGTGACAGCAGCCTAATAAACCTGCTGCTGTCTGCCATGTTCATCAGAGATAAAATCACTCACTGCTCTTGACTATGTAACTTTTGTAACTTTAATTATAAGCATTAATCTGTATTTAACTTTTACAATTAAGACTATGCAGTGTTTTCATTTCTGTAGTATTTCTTATCTGAATACTACTGTTAGACCCACCTTAAAAACACAAAGCCATATTTATTTAATTTGTCTCTTTATTCTATTGTATTTATTTGTGCTATCGTTAGCAATTTGTTTGTTTGTTCTTATTTTACTCCTGACTATTTACTTGTCTTTTTACTTTACCTGTTCTGTGGTTGCTATTACAACAAAATGACCCAAATTATCAAAAAATTATGACAAAATAACAAATTATCTGTATGGCAGTATATATGGCAGTTTTCCCTGTGGTATTGAAAATAATATCAAAATATCAATATCATTTAAGGTATCGTATCAAAGTTGGAAATTCCAGTTACGTGACAACACTGTGTATACTGTAAATACACAGTCTCCAGCTGTCCAACCATCAGGGTTAACGCAATATTCTGGCTTCAGCATGGGCTGAGATCAAACGACAGAACCTGTGGTTATACACAGTACACTCAAATATTGATTCTTCCAAAAAAAAAGGAAGAAAAAAAAAAAACGTGTCCCTCCTTTTCTTTAAAAGGACAACACTCTGGGCTACAGTGAGGCACTTGCAAAGCTTCAGTTGTTCAAATGTTTCAGTAGTATAGCCACAAGACAACAATATACATGTTAACACGATTTTAGTGTGCACTTACTAATCTTTTCTGTGTAAAGTTATATTAAATTTTTGACCTATGTTGCCATGACAACATATTGCAACACATTCAAAAATTGGCCCATTTATTTCTATTGTAAGTGTCTCACTGTAACCTTGAAGTAAATGCATTTTTGAAAGATTTAAAAGCAGAAATGTGAAGCTTATCAATTTATAAAAACATTGATTCTTCTGTTAAACGTCAGTTTTTTGTTCTTGTCATTTTAGGTGTCTTGTCATGCCAACGACGTTAAAACTTATATGTAATTTTACACAGAAAACGGTTAGTAGATGATTTTTCTCAAACTAAAATCATGCTAACACTCATATTGTTCACATCGTGTGGCTATACTATTGAAACAGTGAGTATACTAAAGTTTACGGATCAAATCCGTTCACTTTAATTTCAAGCAGCTCATTAAAACCCAGATTAATATTACAATACAACTGAGTAACAAGTACAATAGGTTGTTTGCACATGACGTCACAGCAGCAGCGCGAATGAGTCTGGAGGGCAGGGAGTGATTTTTCTATATAGGAATCCTATCAAAAACTCAAAATTCGTATGTTTTGCGTCGTTTATGGTTGCTCGAATTGATAAAATCGAGAACCCAGAAGGTGTTTATATCGTTTACATAACTTATACCGTTTTTTATAACTTATAGAAAAGGCAACAATTGTATTACACCGTCCAGTTTTTTCTTTGAACGATGATGTGAGCTCCTGTTGCAATTCTCGATTCAGCATAATGACCGACAATGGCGACATTTTTCACAATCACGACAGAACATCAAAATACTGCCCTAACTTCACTAGTAAAAGGCAGCGCCATATAAACAAACCCAGACTAGAACTGAACACGGCGTGACGGCAGCTTTACATCCTCTATATCTACCTCCTCGATGGCAGTCTTTCAATTCAGTGGAAAAGTCGCTCCTCTTCATAACATAAAGATCACGTCCAACATATGCTGTGATTTGCTGTTTATACTTTTTAAACCAGCACAGAAAGGACTTTTCTCCATCTCTTCCATTCTAATTTTCACTGCTTGCCCTCCACCGGTATTTCGCACGTCACCAGAACCACGTGATTGCAAACAACCTATTGAATACATTATGCCACAAGTACTGTTGATTGAGTGTAAGTTTTTATTTTGCCTGGAATATTCCTTTACGGTCTGTCCAGCTGCAGATTCTTATGGCGCCTCCTCATGTTTCACACTATTAGCATAACATTTTTAACAGATCGCTGGGTTCTCAACGACCCAACACTGGTAAACACCGGTTAAACATCACCATGATGCTATGTTCGGGAATTAAATGTTAGTGTAGTGTCATTGTTACTTCATTTACTGCTACCGTTATTGGTATAATCCCTAATATCTGCTTAGAATTCTGTAATCAAATAAAGTTCTTGTAAGATGGAAAGGTCATTGTGCCATAAGTGGTCATTAACCATAGACATAGGGATGTTTAGGGATCACTGGGTGAGTCCAAATCATGAAAATGTCATGCAGTTTGAATCAGCCTGAGTAAACATTCATTAGGTTGTGAGGCTGGCTGTGTAGACACATCCCAGGATTCTTTGCAAGCAGCTGTGTGTATTTGCAGAGGGGAATGGACCCTGGACGAATATGTTTTGGCGGCTTTACATCACTTTCCGGTGATGCTTTGTTCAAGCACTGACTGACCTGCAAGAAATTGAGATTTTTTGTTGTTGTTTTTTTCAAGAAAATAAATCATCAAAATTATGAATATACAGTAAAGCAGTTTGAGTTATGCTTGTTCTCTCTATCTATCTCTCTCTCTCTTATTTATCTGTCTCTCTGTCCCACAGTACCACCCCCCACCCACTATCCCTCATTCTGCCTTGACCATCAACTCTGTCACTAAGCCATACATGCACTGGCTTTAAGACACAACCATATGGTGCTGTTTCATTGTGGATAGGACAGCTCAGGATGACCATGATCTGATGAATCTTTCTTGGAAAAAGAGGTGTCTGCTCTGCTGATAAACCAGGGCAAAGTGCGTGTGTGTGCGTGTGTTGTGGTATTATATGGTTGAGCAGATTCACTGATGTGGCACCACCTAGGGGACCTGATAAAACACAAAATGTGTGATTTATTTTTCACTAAAAGCATTATGTTGCCTTTTTTGATGTTACTTTACATACTCCATACTGATTCTTTTTTATACATTGTAAAAATTGTAAGAATTGTTGGTTTAAATTAAAGTAAGTTACCTGGTTTAATCAACAGAAACTCAAAATATTATGTTATCTGAACCACATTAATTATTTAACTTGATTTGACAAAAGAAAAAATGTTGTGATAACAAAACATGAAAATAATTTTAATGTGTGTGTGTGTGCGTGTATATATATATATATATATATATATATATATATATATATATATATATATATATATATATATATATATATATATATATATATATATATATATATATATTTTTTTTTTTTTTTTAATCTAAAATTAGGGGTAACACTTTAGAGTAAGGTCCCATTAGTTAATATATTAATTAATGTTGAAATTAACATTAACTAAGAATAATAAATGCTTTATTTTTTTTTTTTTCATTGTTAGTTCACTAATGTAGTTAAGTAATGTTAACAAATGAAACCTTTAAAGTGAAGTGTTAGCAAATTATGATGTGTAAATGGTCGAAAGTTTAAGTTAAAAACAAACCAAAATATGAATAAATGCACCTTTTTCATTCAAAGTCTACAACATTTTTATGGTTATACTGTTATACTAAGTTTGCACCAAACAAATCAAAGCGATCAGTCTGCTGGTCACTAAGGGCAGTGAAACTCACAAGTCTCCATAGCGGTAAAGAGCTTAGCCACATGTATGGAGGGAAAGCTGTTTTTTAAGCTGTTAGGTTCCCCTCAGAATCTTGACGAGCATGTACAATGGTGGGGCAAACAATGTTGGCCAGCTCTGCTGTTAAGACGTTTGGTCTGTCTGGAGGCATGTTTAGTATTCAGCTAGCAGAGCGCGGAAAGATAAAAGAGGAAATGTCTATCTCTGAGACCAAGGAAGCCCAAAAGAAGCCATCAAGCCCCGAACATACAAGTATGAATAGACTCCTCTGGCAGTGTGGAGATGGTATCGGCATCCACAAGCAAATTCCCCAAACAGATAAGGAAGCACAGGGCAACCAGTGAAGAATTTATACGCCACAGGCACGGTACATGTGATCTTAACACATATAGTACTCTAGTGTGAGCATGTGTGCTGGCACATGTCTGTGTGTGCTTTTGTGCATCTGTGTGTGTCTGTGTATGTTTTGAGTGTGATATTTTACAGCAGTGATATTGTACTGAATGCATTTTTGTATTCCACCTGTGATTTTTTTTTTTTTTTTAGAATATTGGTCTAATACATGCATACGTTTCAACACGTTTCATCTCACTTAGCTGTTTTTTTCTAGCGCCTTACGCTTTGTGTGCTGTTTTTAAAACGGTGTTCAGAACTGAAGCACTTATTACTTTAATCAAGTAAAAAGTAGTTTAATTTTGAAAACCTCTAAAAGTTCCTAAATATGTAATTTTTAAAATCACTTTATTTTACAAAAGGGTCACACTTTAGTTTGAGGAACACATATTCACAATTAAAGGGTTAGTTCACCCAGAAATAAAAATTCTGACATTAATTACTCACGCTCATGTTGTTCCAGACCTGTAAGATTTTCATTCATCTTCAGAACAATTAACATATTTTTGATGAAATCCGAGAGGTTTCTGAATCACACATAGGCATGCACACATAGCAGGCCAATACTGAGCCGACATTCTGACATAGAACCTGGAAGTGCTGCACTGTGTTTACTACATCAACAGTGTAGCAGACTGACAGGGGGGGAAAAAGTCCTTATTTTTGTTTTGTTTTTGCACATAAAAAGTATTAAGGTTGAACCACAGTAGTCACATGGCATATTTTAACAATGTCTTTACTACCTACTTGAACAGAGCAATGGCGTTGCTTCCTATGTGTGATTCAGAAAACTCTCGGATTTCATCAAAAATATCTTAATTTGTGTTCCCAAGATGAACGAAGGTCTTACGGGTTTGGAACGACATGAGAGCGAGTACTTAATGACAGAATTTTTATTTTTGGGTGAACTAACCTTTTAACTATGAATTTTGCCTCAATAAACTCTTAATTTACTGCTTAATAATAGTTAGTTAGGTAGTAGTTGTAGTTGTTAAGTTTAGTTATTGGGTAGGATTAAGGGATGTAGAATATGGTCATGCAGAATAAGGCATTAATATGTGCCTTATAAGTACTAATAAACAGCCAATATGCAAGAAATATGCAAGCTAATAAGCAACTATAGTTAATAGTGAGAATTGGTCCTAACGTAAAACATACTTATTTTTAATAATCTGACACTCTAAAAAAACAAATTTATATTATATAACATAACTTCCTACACAGCCAACATCATCACCACAGACTTTTATTGTCAAGGTCAGAGAAGAGATATTGTGGGTAGTGACAGTTACAATATCTACATTTCTCTTCAACCTGACACAAGAGCAAAAAAAGGCTTGAAGTGGCTGAATCTGACACAAGTCCCTTCTAATAACACATGGCTCTCACAGAATATTTGATTTGATTTGACTAGTCCTTTTTCAGGATATTAATCTATTTGAAGTGACCTACTGACCTATAAAACAGCAAAGCCAAATGCAGGACTGAAGACCATAAGCTCATTTACTGTTGAGAGATATGAAAAACCAGATTAGTCCTGTAATTACATTTAATGGGCCAAAAAAAAAAAAAAACATTCAAATACATGTAAATATGAAGTTCTAATTAATTTTCTGTGGTATTTTTCTTTTCTGTCTCTGCTGATTGTGTATGTGTGTGTGCACGCTTTATTTATTTATTTTTCATGGGGGTGACAGAAGGATTCACAGTTTTGGATCAAACATTTTTTGGCACACTTTTCTCTTTAATGGGCCTCACTGATCTAACATGTAATCACTATAAATGCCAACTTTATGTACTGATCATATTATCGCCACAGGCAGCTAAAGCCTAATCAGATGAGTGTTGTAGATCACACAGACTTTGTGCTTTCACTTATCTGAGCATGATGAACATTTAACACCTCTTTCTATATAGACAAAAATTATAAAATAGACGCCTCTTTATAATGAAGACAACAAATGTCAGTAAATTTATATTTAAAAGTAAGAAAGAAAATAATCTCCTTTCAGATGTTGAGATTAACCATTCTCTTTCTCCTGGTTCACTGAAGCAATCCAAACTCCCACCCACTCGTCCACACCTCCAGCTATTACACTTTCATGTGTTTTAATAGGCCTCCAGGCCTCTTGACTTCTTCTCTTCGCTCTTTTGTGTGTAAGCGCTTCATAAGGAGAGCTATTTAGCCCAAGTATTACAGATGGGAATTATTAATTTGTATCTGCTTAGCTTCATTTGGACTACTTAGTGAATGACTAGGGAGGAAGGGGGAGAGAGAGCGAGCCAGAGAGAGAGAAAGAAAATCATTCTTTTCACTTGACTGTGGGGCTTGAAGTCCCCGGGCTTTGGACAGATCCTAGTCGAGGGTCCTGAGTGTTAAATGTCAAGCCTTGTAGTGAGCTGTCAAAGAACAGAATAGGCCCGGCATGATTGATGACTGGAGGGCCCAAAACCCAAACCCCCGATTGCAAATGCTACCTTGCGTCAGCCTTCCAACACAACCCCTTCCCCCACACGATAGGTCCTTGCCTATTCAAGGTCAGCTTGCATACCCTGACACCCCAGCATTCTGGCGTCGCTTTAGGCCTCTTGACGGAGAGAGCCGGCCTTTATTTACACATGGAATTGCAGGGTGCTATTGCCAGATCTTGCACCACCGTTTAATCCCAAAAAGAGGTGAGAAAAATAACATGGAGAGCAGGGCCTCTGTTTTTCCATTTCAGCTGCTTTTTTTCCCTCATTCTGGGCAGTTAGTGCACTTTGCCGTGGCCTCTCACAGAAGATCCCAGTGTTCTGACCCTCACAAATATGATATCTGGGAGATCTGTGTGTGTGTGTTTTGGGAAAGAGGGAGGGGAAACCTAAAAGCCCTCCAATCAGATGACAAGATTATTAATGGGGCAGGCTGTGTCGTATCTCGCTGCATGCATATTCATAAAGAAGCTGTACAGATGGCACAGTGCTGGCCGATGTGGAGTTAAAGCTTTTCCAAAACAATCACATACAGATTGCGGTAATAGGTGTGCATAATTTAACTAGAGTCTGACTGTATTTTCTTATTCTCAGCATCCTGAATTGTAGCCTGCTAAGGAGTAAAGCATGATATGATCATGTTATAGCAATCTTCATAATAAAGATGCAGCGCATATGTTCTGCACCTGCAAATAGTAATACAATGGCAGTGGTAACTGAAAAGTTTTAAATCTGTGATCTTCTTTAGAGGGACTTGGCAGTGTAAAATGAATGTTGTTCTCTCTCTGCTGCTAGAATGACCAGTCACATGGCATTTGTGTCTCGTGTGATTGGCTTAAAGAATTGTCTTCGTTAGAATGGCCCTAAAGCAAAGATGGTAGCATCGAGGTCAAGAACTTGTACCAACTAAGCTACTGCCATTGAGATCAGTGGGAATGCTAAAAAGGACAATAGCACACAAAACAGAATTTCTGAGCCTCTATCAAACAATTCATATTTACAATAATGGAATGGGTGAAAGTGCATTTTCAGCCATTCTCCACTGAACATAGTTTATGTAATAAAAATGGATTTGTTAAACTTTGTCAATATTTGTCGGAGAAATTACACTTGAATAATGGTGCAAAAGTAAAAAAACAAAAAAACAAAAACTTTCATATATTAAAAATATAAAAAACAATTATTTAGTGCAAGTAGTAATATGTATAGTAAATAATGTATTAAACGTTAATAATAGGGCTGTCAATCGATTAAAAATTTTAATCTAATTAATTACATACTCTGTGATTAATTTATGTAAATTAATCGCATACATAATTTTTGCTGTGAAAGTATTAAATATTTCAGTTCAAATGAATCAATGAATAATCAGCATTAGTGACATTAAAGTTCAAAAACTCCTTTATTATTATTTTCACTGTTCAAATAATGGCCATAACAATCAACAATATGACCTAATTTGCTAAGGAAATAAATTCATAAGTGCTTCAGGAAGAAGATTTGATGTGTGCCGTAACACCAGAGGTTGCGTTAGACTTTAACTTTGTCCGACATTTTGACGGACAGGTTCGTAAAAAATCCGTCATAATCCATTATTGCCCGTCATTTTAATTTTTATCTTTTAATTATAATAACGCATTTAATTGCTTTTATTTTTGTTCACATTTGAATTTGTAATTCACACATGAAATTTCTCTGTACTGTAGGCTACTATAGGCTACGTATTAGCTATTAGAAAGCCTTTCTTTATAGTGAATTTCGTTTTGTAAAAATTGTATCTTAATTTTAATCAATGTTTCATCAACCAATTACCTGGATAATATAAGCAAATATAGCATAAAATATAATCATGAAATGGAGGTGTGGGCGTGATCACTGGCGCGTGAACTGGAATGCGTCTTACACGAATGAACTGAAACTCAGTGTATAGACTGCTTGCCTCAGAGACATGAGAAATATTTCTATAGAAAGCATGAAATATCTACTTTAACAACGTGCTAGGTCATACCTCCTGGATGCTTTGCATTGATGTGGTAGCCTACTTTAGAGTGGACGAACTCCGGTGATATGCAAATTCCTTGCTGCAGACGACTTTATTTTTATCAACACTTCCATCAGGCCGTTTTTTATAAGTAAATGTTCCAGTCAATGATCCAGGCAGCGCCAGCGCGTTCTCGTCTCGTCTTCATGGAATGGTGGCTAGAACGGCTCCAGGTTCAAAGGTCAATACGGAATGGATTAATCTGCGTTATTTTTTTTAGGCGTTATTTTTTCTCAGATTAATTAATCTAAATTAACGCGTTATTTTGACAGCCCTAGTTAATAATAATAATAATAATAATTACGCAGTAAAAGTTACAATACAGCAAATACAGGCAATACAGGAAATATACTAATCTGTTGTTACTAGGTAGAACAAAAAAGTAGTAAAATGTGCTTTACTAAATTACTGAAAGGCACTATAAACGTTTAACATGCCTCAAGTTGCCATTGTAGTTGTTAATAATAACTTGTCATTCTGTTGTGTGTATCATATCTGATCTGAAATTAACTGATATGAACATTTAACATATTAGCATAAGATAACGGTTGCACTTTATTTTACAGTACGTGCAATTACATGTACTTACCTAAGAAAGTACTTGGTAATATAAGGTAAGTACATGGGTTAAGATTAGGTTTAAGCCCAAAGCATACTTCTCTTTTTACGCGTATGCAAGAGTCAGCGTACAGTGCGCGTGGCGCGAATTTCGTCATCAGAAGAGTTTCAGAGTACTCTATGCGCACCGTCGGGTTTTTGTAACTTTGGATGCACAGGTCGCACAAGCGTTATTTATTTATTTATTGCAGTAATTAGTTTGTCCACAAGGTGGCAACCATGCCCTGGGGCTCTCGATTCACAAGGTAGTTAAAGAAAAACTGGATAAACAGAGCAGACCTTTATTGTGCGAAATTTCGACTCCCTGCCAAATTATTACCCCCCTTGTTGAAGTCGCTACCTGATTGCTTAATCCTGACCCCACCCATAATCCTAACCCCTCCTACACACCTAATCCTAAACCAACCAATAGTAGGGGGGGTAATAATTTGACGGGGATCAGAATTCAGCACAACACTGTATGCAAGCTACAGCGACAATGGAGGCCTACATAAAAGAGAGATTCTGCGAAGAGGTTAGAAAGTACTCTCAATTGTTCAACTCTAGCATGAAAGAATACATAGATATTTACATGGCTTGTAACTCGAGTCATGACGAGAGATTGCTCAAAACTGTCTATGCGTCGAACTTCAAATGAAGTATACTTTGCAAGGCTGTGCGTTCGACTGTGCTTACGCTAACGTACGCATAAAAAATTAATTATACTTAGGGCTTTTGGTTCAGGGTTAGTTATTGCAATTACTATAATAAGTACATAGTATGTACAAGGATAACAGGACTGTAAAATAAAGTGCTACCCATTTTATCCTGCTTATAAAAATCTACACAAGAACAGATACTACAGACCTTGCAGAGCTATCTTCTCATCCATTTTGTAGATAATCTTAATGACTACTAGCAATAAATTCAACTGAAAAACAGCATTATCCATGAGGCTTTTCACTAACAATGGCAACATTTGTCTGCACATACTTGTCTGTAGGTTAACCACATGGCTTAAGTGTCACTCAGGGCAGATCCTTGTGAGGTATGAAGAGGCTTCAAAAGGAGAGTCTGCTCACATTACTTTATCTGTCCTTCACTCCAGCCTTGCTGATACTATCAGAGCCCTGAAAGCCACGCTCTATGTTACAGATCAAAGAACCTCTTTTCAAAACTCACCATGCTGATTACTGTTAATTCGCTGCTATAAGTGGTATTTAGACTTCATTATCAGCACCAAAAGGAAAACTTGTTGTGTACAAAGTCAGGCATTGAGAGAAAGACGGCCAGCGAGAAAGGGGAATTAATTCCTTTTTTTTAAGGATGGCAGTGTGTCTCACTCTATGGATTTCGAAGTGGACGGGGCTTTGAAAACAGAAATTTGAGACTGTGCCGCACCTGCCAATCTGACCTGCCGCAGCAAGTCAAGATCTCTTCACTGCCATTAATATTAACACAGATAAACATAAAGCTAAATACCAGGCCATGCTCTGTTAACTTTATGTGATTAAGAATGATTGGGTTCTTGCTTCACCACACAGCAAGGATCAAAGAGCATGAAACGCCTATGAGAGCGCCAGTCTCCCAGTGGAACCCCTTTCCTATTTCCCTCTACATTTAATCCATGTATCTAATGCATGTAAGCATCAGCGTTTACTCCCTGGGCTATCAGAGAATATGGAGCGCTGTTACATAAAATGAATGTGTTTAGAAGATGTTTATTTAAACATAGGCTGCAGTTTATAGCTCTGGATGAATGGGCCTGCACAGGAAACCTTGAAAATGCTGTCTGAAAGGTGAATGATTTTACCTTATAGATGGGACAAAACATCTGATCTGTGATCTATGTGTGACATAGGGCATTGAAATAATGAAGGAATATCCATTTTATGTTAAAGTCACCATAAAATCAAAATGGACAATCCCTTTTTTATTTCAGTATTTATTATAAATGATTTGACTGTGCACATCATCATTTTATTAAAATACATGTGCTCTCGTAATCTTTAATCAAAATAACTTCCCCTGCCACTTGCAACAACATCTCTTCTCTGATGACGTGTTTATTGGCGTGAGTACGGGACAACCTTTCATTCACATGAGCAAACCACAACCATCCAAATATCCAATCAATTACAATGGACAACTTCAAGGCCTGTCCCCAGTGTTGGGGGTAACTCATTACAAGTAATACAATTACAGATTACTTTTTTCAAGTAACTTGTTTTTTCTTTTCAAATGACTTTTAAATGTACAACAAAATATCTGAATTTTTCAAATAAGTAACGGAAGTTACTTTGTTTTCCTTTTTATTGACTGACACCACTTTTTTTCCCATGTTGAGAGAAATCGCGAGTAAGTGCAGAGGCGTTGTGTGCGCTGTGTGAACATGGTTATTGTAGTTTTAGACTAAATATGAACATGCATTTACTCATCCATACCAATATCTACCATACCAATAAGCAAAAATTACTTCACATGATTAAACATCACATTTGTGTTTGTTTGTTTGTTTGTTTATTTATTTATTTTTGCCTATTTTTCTGCAACCCAGAATGGCAGCACAATTGAAAGTTGTTGTTTTTTTAGCTGTACCCTCTACTGTAGAGGTGTGAATTTGCATTTCCTTCACTTTGAGGCTTATTCATTTCACTTTTGGTGTGAAAGGACCTTTTACATTTGCCAAAAATAGAACTTTTTTTTTTTTTTTTACAAACAAGTAAGCCCAGCCCAGGTGACAAAAAGCAAAGCAAAAGTAACATAAAACATTACTTTTCATTAGGGACAATATTGTAATGGATTAATTTTAAAAGTAAATTTCCCCAACACTGCCCATCCTACAGTTTTTTTCTTGTTCATGAAGCCATTTCACTGGGATGTCACATCACAATAGGGAAGAAAAGACTAACTTCCATTTCATGCAGACTTTAAGATGTAATGTAACTGATTTATACGCTTTTATATTTTGCAACTTTAACACATTAAATTGATAAAAAAAACACAGTAAATACTTTTATAATGTTACAAAAGATTTATATTTCAAACAGATGCTGTTCTTTTGGACTCTCTGTTCATCAAAGAAAAATATAACACAGTTTCTGCAAAAATACTAAGCAGCACAGCTGTTTTCACCAATGATAATAATAAGAACTGTTTCTTGAGCACCAAACTGGTATATTAGAATGATGGAAAGATTGTGACACTGAAGACTGAAAATTCAACTTTTACATCACTTTATGATTCCTTTATGGTTCTTTTAAGCCATTTTTACAGCTTGAAAACATCAGTCACCATTCATTGTAATTGAAAAGTGTCTTTTGAAAGACATTAAAGAAGACTGGAAAGGTCCAGGAACTCAGCAGGGGTACAAAGAGCATTGGGTATAGACCCTGCTGGAACCAGGTCCAACTGGCTGGAACACTGGGCAAAGAGTTGTCCATGGTTACTTTAACCTGCATGTGTGCCCAGTGAGGAAAACATGACCCTGAGAATGCAGGAAAAGCAGAGGGCACTTTGACAGGAACACAGCCATTCTTTATATTTTGCCCTTAATATCTGCAGACTCAAGATGCCGAGGCCTGTTTCATACCATAAGAAGCACATATTTATTTATCTATTGCAATACAGGCTTTTATAAAGCATGGAGGAGGAGTGCACTACTCATTGTATAGTATGAAAAAAGCACTTTATATTGAGTAAACCTGACTGGCAATTTATATGGTCTGTATCTGCACTTTGGCTTTTGGTTTCCTATAAATTTAACTGACACGTTGCATAATGTACAGCCATTATCAATGGAGAAATACTCAAAATGGTAACCTAGAAATGTATTTATTTTCTATATGTGTCAGTGTGAAAGCACAAAGTGAGACAGCCACTGCTTGTGGTGTCAAATTAGGCCTTTATATATATATATATATTTATATATTAGTTTTTATTTTGATTATATAAAAGTTTTTGCAATTAGGCTCACTTTTCTGTCCTCATATCTTGTTGATTTAATGTCACATTGTATTGATAACTAACAATGTCAACACAGATTTTTAAAAAAAAAAAAAAAATTATCTGTATGCTGATTACTCATGATTTTTTGATGAAGTCCATCAAGCAGGCTGATGTATTGCTCCTTCTTCCCTGACTACCTGTTCCAGTCTCAACAAGTAGTTGGTTGGAGACTCTTGGCACATCTCCACGAGGCTATCAGATGAGACACAAATGAACTGAGCAAAGACACAGGAGACAACACCAGAGTCTTGGACTCAGATACACTTCCTCCTCATGTTAACCAGCCAGCAACATTATCCTTTCCACATTCAGCGAGTGTAATTTGTGGTTTACGTTTGTGCTTTTGAGAAGAAGAGACAAAAAAACATTGAGGAAAGCATTATAAATCTGTTATTCAATTGTTATTGTTGTTTCTTTGCAGTGTGTAAGTCCCACTGCTCATGGAGACCCGGCTTTAAATGCATGCCATCATAGCTGTTATAGTTTCATGGGTAGCAGATAGGAAACCCAATCTGACACCATTAATAATGATTGCCAACTTAGCATCAACTCTTCGGAGGTTAGTGGTCAAATAGTTAACAGTTCATTGCTGACCTGGAATGTAAGTGTTTCAGACAGCTTGGAGGACATTCTACTTATTCCAGTCGAGTGAGCTTTAGCTTTGTTGAGGTGATTGAGGCTGTACTCTTTGGTTCTTTCTTCCACTATGCTTCCCTCTTCTCAAAACACACACACACATATAGTTAAACATATAAAGAGAGAAGGAAAGTAATTATCTATAATCATATAAGTTGCCTGCTAAGAAGTTGTTTATCTTTGGTCCCTGTAAGTATTCTGGTTTAAATCTAAGTGAATCGAGTTACCAGCACTAAAGTTTGTTCGCAGATCACATCAAATTGCTCAGTCAGAGCAAAAATGACCTCTGCTACTAGGGTTTTCATATCACTTTCAAATACACAAACAGCACAAATACTTAAGTCAACTTAACATGCATGATCTCCGTGCAAAGCCTCCTCTTGTAATCAAAGTTGACATTCCTCCTACTGGGCACTCAGATGCGAAGAACAAAACTGTGCTTTTCTAAAATAATTTCTAATTACACAGAATATGCAGCATATATACTTAAAAAAATATATTATAATTGAATAAATGGACCCCACTATAGGTTATGTGTATATGAAGACTTCAGATGCAAAAGACTCTAAGTGCCATCTGAAATTTTCTTCTAAAATGAGGATTTTTATGAAGCTTGTATGTTTATGTTCAGTTATTTCACTTTAATGGTGATGAAAAGGACCTATTAATTGCCATTAAAGTGAAATTACTGAAGCTAAACATACAAGCTCGTTTACTGAAGCTAAAAAATGCTCGTTTAAGAAGAAAAAAATTCAGACGGCACTTAGAAGTCTTCATGTATACCCTACTTAAAAAAAAAAAAAAACTTTCCCCACTGTTTATAATATATCAAACTTATAGGGTTAGTTCACCTGAAAATGAATATTATGTCATTTATTACTGACCCTCATGTCGTTCTACACCCGTTTGTTCATCTTTGGAACACAAATTAAGATATTTTTGATGAAATCCTATGTCTCAGTGAGGCCTCTATTGAGAGCAAAGCCACCGAACCTCTCAAGATCCAGAAAGCTACTAAAGACATATTTAAAACAGTTCATGTGACTACAGTGGTTCTACCGTAATATTATAAAGCAACGAGAATACTATTTGTGCGCCAAAAAAACTAAATAACAACTTTTCAGCAATATCTAGTGATGGGCGATTTCAAAACACTGCTTCGAAGCTTTATGAGTCTTTTGTTTCAAATCAGTGGTTCGGATCGCATAAATGAAGCCTCGTTTACTGAAATCACATGATTTTTACGCACCCATGGGTTTGAAACAAAAGATTCATAAAACTTTGAAGCTTCATGAAGCAGTGTTTTGAAATCGCCCATCACTAGATATTGTTGAAAAGTCATTATTTTGTTTTTGTTTTTTGGCACACAAAAAGTATTCTCGTCGCTTTATAATATTAATATGTTTATGAACAACTGAAAAAAGCACAAATGTCAGGGCTTGTCAAAACTTCCCCAGGGCCCCAAATCAGCCTCAGACTCCAGAGGGTTAAGATGGAACCACTGTAGTCACATGAACGGTTTTAAATATGTCTTTAGTAGCTTTCTGGATCTTGAGAGGTTCAGTGACATTGCTGGCAATAGAGGCCTCACTGAGCCATCAGATTTCATCAAAAATATCTTAATGTGTGTTCCGAAGATGAACGAAGGTCTTACAGGTTTGGAACGACATAAGGGTGAATAATAAATTGCTTTTTTTTTATTATTATTATTTTTGGGTGAACTAACCCTTTAAGTACTTTTATGCTGTGTATGAGTAATACTTTACCTTTCTTTAATGTGATCCAAAACGAATTAGAGCATATATAAGAATAAATAGTTGAATTTGAGAATTTCTTGCAGTGTACATATATTTGAAGTCGCCCTGACATATCCATTGAGCTCATGTAGCTGAGGTCCTGAATCAATCAGAGTCAGACGCTGAAGCGTCGGCCTGCAAGTTGTAATCGCGCAACCTCTGAACCAGCCCCCTTAGTGCGAGCACGATCTGGCCCTTAGCCTGCTCTTGGTTATAATTTCTTTTTTCCTTTCTCTTCTCTTGCCCCCCTGGAGCCATTACTGTATTTAAATTTAGACCAAAGGGCACATGTGAACCAGCTGACTGGGGTGCTAATCTCTGGACCTTGAAGTGCTTCTCTTTACTTTTTTTCTTTTTGTGAACATATATACGAGAGATCGATTACACATGGCTGAGTGGTTGTCTGACAAAAGCCCTGCAGTGAACTTCACCTATGGATCGACAGGGCAGCTGCAAAGTTATGGTGACTGAGCTGTATTGCGCTGCCTTATGGCTAAGATTTGAATCAATCTGGCCTCAAAGGGAGGGTCACCTTATCTGCAACGGGGTCCTGTGACATGGGCGACAGGTGGAGAATTGTGCTGGGGGGTGGAAGAGGGACAGAAAAAAGTCTTAATTTCCACATCAAACAGGTGGTCTAAGCTTTATTTGTAATTTGTTCGTTATTATTTTACTATGACAATGCCATCTCTTCCTGATGATAGACTCTGGCCTTCGTTCTTGCCCAAACCTGTCCAAATTCTCCCTATCTTGACATTCCCAAAGGTTAGCAATGTGAAGCAGCTGTTTCCCTCCTCTCAAAGGTTGGACTGCAGAGATTTTCCGAATGTCATGTTTGACACAATACCACAAGAATGGAGTACAACAGAGATGCTTTTTGACAAAACATGTTTCATAACTGACAGCCTTTCATGGATTGACTTATATTGGCTTATTGTGTTTTGATAACTTATTGAAGATCATTATTGTCAGTTACTTTGGGAATATTTGGGATTCAATACAGGTTAAACTCAATCGACAGTATCTGTGGCATAATGGCCAAGGTTATGGTGCAGCACTTATAATGGAGGAAAATGGGGTCTATTTTGGATTTAAAAGCAGAAATTAATTAACATGAATGTTTCTACTAAAACTTCTTTATTATTTCTTGATTTTTTTGTGTTTTATTGCATGTCGTCATGGTGGTGAAGTTGTAAAATTGGATAAACTTTTCTGCATATTTTTATGTCTTGTAATTGTGCTAAAATGTAAAAAAAAAAAAAAATCATTATTTGTTATCAAAACATTTTTTTCTTTTGTCAAATCAATGTGGTTCAGATAACATTTTTTTCTTTAATGGTCTTCATTGTATTAACTCAAATTTTTAATTTCAATGAACTCATAATTTTAAGGCAACCAGGTAACTTACTTTTTTAAGTTAAACCAACAATTCTTTTTTACAGTGTATTGAAACAGTTGTACTATTGTACTATTTAAGTGTTTATGTAACTCTGATTTAATTTTATTCAATTTTTTTAAAGGAGGCACAAGTGGATTTTTTTTGTATTTTTTTTTTTATCAACATTATGCCACAAGTGCTGTGAGTTGTGAGTTGTCGATTGCAAGTTGTATTAAACCCTTAATATTCCATTTACAAGTTACATTTCAGCAGCTCGATTACTGGCATGAGAATGTATTGTCTAATTCAAGTCATCCCTTTCTGCTTAAAAGATAAATACTGTAGTGGTGGACAGGACCCTTCCACTGACACAGAAATCCCAGAATAAACGTCTACAATATTACTCCATCCATCAGCGGTCCCTGTCTGTGAAGCGCTTTGGCACTCAGAGTTTAATCCATTAAAGTGCACCCTTTCTCTCACCGGCCTGACATTGAGAGGCTGAATCCAACTTTGTGCTGACATCTCGCGCAGAAATCACCCTTTTATTCAACCGGCACTGCCATCTCTGCCTCTTTCAATAATATCCTGACTCTCGGGTCACAGAATCAGGGCTTCTAGCCCCATTGCAGAGATTTGCTTGGTGAAAAGAGACGATGAGGGCAGCTCTACCTGTTGACAGGAGAGCAGAGAGCTGTCTAAACAACCATTCCTGGTAATGACAGTTAATGAAGGACCTCCCGTAACTGCACAGGTTAAAGCAAGAGTGGTATTCATAACAAACATGTCGACAGAAGTTCAGTGGGCAGGTGACAGTTTCTGTTGGTTTGGATGCTATCTTGCATCAGTCTAATGGGAAATTATTGGATGTGCTGAGGTTAAGAAAATGCTGGATGTATATTAGGTATTACGCATGCACAATTTGGCCATGTTTCAACGGTATTGTCTATATATCTTTAGGCTTATTTTTTAAGCTTTTCAGATGTATCAAAAGAGGACTGATTTGCTTATAATAGTGAACGTATACATTACATTTGACATAAATTACTAATAAACTAAATTGTCTTTTAGTTTTGATTCAAATTAGTGTTCAGAGACATAGTCATAGTCAATGCTGCACGTTGGCATCAAGTGTGCCGCACAAGTACAGAAAAGTGAAGCCAAAGCGTCTCTATCGCCCCCCAGGTGGTTGGTCCCAGTACAAGTCATAAACCTCTCCATCTAATTTAATGGGACGTGAGACTAATTAAACAATTAAATTAAACTTCAAATATTTTTTTTCCAAAGATGTTTTCTGTCATTTTATGTAGTTTTTATCATGTAATTCAAAAATGTACAATTATCCCATAATTACTTTCCCTCAAGCCATCCTAGGTGTATATGACTTCTTTCAGCCAAAAAAAATCAGAGTTATATTAAAAAATATTCTGGCTCTTCCTAGCTTTATAATAGGAGTGAACGGTACCCGATTTTGAAGCCCAAAAAAGCGCATCCGTCCATCATAAAAGTAATCCATACGGCTTCAGGGGGTTAATACAGGCCTTCTGAAGTGAAGCGATGCGATTTGTAAGAAAAATATCCATATTTATAATTTTAAAAACGATTATCACTGTCGTCTATTAACATCCGTTTGAGAGTCTGGTTCCAGCGGCAGAGTGACCTCTGACCTGACGCATGACGTATTGATGAACGCGGAAGCGCAGAAGTCACGAATTAGAAGTCTAAAACAAGGATGTTTAAAGGAAATGTCGGAGGATTTCGATATAAGAGGAGCTTGAGTTTGTTGCCCAACCCTATTTGATTGAACCACAAGAGGCGTCTACTCTCACCTAAGCTTACGCTACTCCTACATCCGCGACTTGCATACGGCCATTACCGGAAGCCAGTGATTACAACCCTGGAGCCGTATGGATTACTTTTATGATTGAGGGATGCGCTTTTTTGGGTTTCAAAATCTAGGGTACCATTCACTCCCATTATAAAGCTGGGAAGAGTCCGAATATTTTTTTAATATAACTCCGATTGTGTTCGGCTGAAAGAAGATAGTCATATACACCTAGAATGGTTTGAGGGTGAGTAAATTATGGGATAATGTTTGGGTGAACTAACCCTTAAATGTTTTTCCACTCTGTCTGATCATGCAAAAATAACTCTGGCGTATGTTGTGTCTTCCATCAGAAAGGAAAATGGGAACGTTAAGGCCAGCGAAATGGTGGTGAGGTGAAAGGGGGAGAATTATGGAGATGGAAAATGGTCAGCATAGCTTGTGTCTCTAATGGACAAATGAGGAAATGTTATCTTAGGAATGGAGAACAGCAGACTCCAAGAGGGTATTCTTGTTGACACTATTTAACATATAACCTTTTGTCTTAATGTCCTCTAAGAAAAAAAGAAGAGAAAAAAAACAACAACAACAACGACTGTTGGCGATTGGAGCAGCCGTAGAAACGCTGTGCAGGGGATAGAAAGGAAAGGGGCAGTAGCTGGTGCTTTAAAGTGTCAGAGCCTTTGTAGCTGTGACTAGTTTATGATGCTGATGTCAAGCATCCCACTCAATGAGGTCTTTGTCCCGAACTGAGACCAGGGCAGTGGGAAAACTGCCCACATTTAGTCGGCAGGCCCATCTATCTTTCTGCTAGGCCTTGCTGTCCCCTTTGTACCAAAACTCCTGTGTATTAAAGATCTCCCGGGTTAATGTGCTGGAAAATTGGCTTGCATTTTTATAGGAGGAGGCCAGCTAAATGAAAGAAAAACAACTTAGGGAGGGCAGAAAGGACGAGAAAAAATATCTGAAGGAGTGATCTGAGAGGGCAGGCCCTCAAGACTTGTATCCTGTGACCTCGATAAAAGAGAAGCCTCTATGTCACACTGGAGACAGTCCTGTAGTCTGCCAGAGTGTGTTTCCATCCATTTATCATCAGAGTCATAAGCAGTGGTTGTTACTGTAGATGTGTTGACCCGGTCACAATGCACATAGAGATACATTACACATAAATCTAGGGAACACCAACGAAGAATGGAAAAAGAAGGTGAGAGAAAAAAATAGAAGTAGTATTGTGTTATACAGTCAGCTCGAATGGAGAAACAATCATCACCACAGATACTTCATTCACCAGGTCACTCCATCTTTGTCCAACTCATTTTCACAGACACTTCCTGCAGGCGTCGGAGGCAGAGCTCGTCACCTGCCCTGTTGCCCGTTGTGAAGTCGAACACAAAATTGGACCCATCGGTTCAATCAATAAGCTCTGGGTGTCCAGCTCATTGGACATGTTTATGGGTGTGGGAGGCTAATTAGGAGAGTCTTCCCAGGCTTAGAGAGAAGAGCCCACTCAACAGCTGGTCAATACTGGACTCCTGTCCTTAGGTCAATTTTGTGGTAACCCTAGAGAACCACCGGGACAGCTACAGGTCCACAGAGGCCAATTGGGTTAATAGCTGGCCTGAAGGCCTGAGATTTCCAAGAATGTCTCCACTGAGGCTCTGAAATTTCCCATGATAGCATGATGTATATTGTGAACATAATAATAATAATAATAATAAAAAGAAGGATATCAATAATAATAATAATAAATAATAATAATATTGTTATTCTTAATTCATTATTTATTTAACTTTCATTTTTAAGAATGTAATATTATTATTATTATAACTATTATTGTTGTTGTTGCTGTTGTTGTACTTATTATAGTCATAATAATAATGTAAATAATTAATAATAATGTTTTTATAATAAGATGAAAATATAAAACAAATTAAATATTAATATTTTTATTATTATTCATTTACTTATTATATTAATTTTAATAATAATGTCTTCATTTCTGTTTAATCCCCATATATATATGGACATATACGGACATAATTTATATTATTGTATATTAAATATTTATTATTTATGATATATTTGAAGATGGTGTTAGCACCTTTTTTTAACATGAGAGATTACTGTTGAAACTCCCCCTGTTCTGTTTTTGTTGTCAGTGTGTGAGCTTTAACATCAAGTGGGATCAGGATCTTAATATCTTTTTTTTTTTTTTGTAAGTAAGGGGACAAGCTCAAAGCACATAGCCCTTGAGGACTACAAGTCAAACATTGGCCATTGACATCCAACAATCTAACCGCTTGCTTTTTCCCATTCCGTGACCCTGAGAGGTCAAAAAGTTTTGGTCCCAGAAGTCTCTTAACACACAGATGTTACAGTAACATTGCCAGGAAATCAGGCCCAAACAGCACCTCTGACCCGTCTGTCAGCTGATCCAGCATGGCCTCTTTTGAAATGGACTCCCCGCTTCTATAAATTACCACATTTTCCCACCGTCTTCCCTCCATTCAGCCTCCTCATCTGCAGCCATTCGTTTGCAAGAGCCCTGCGGTCAACGAATAGTGATGGCCCAGTGGCTTGTGAATCTGACCTCTTGTGTCCAGAGAGGTCAAAGGTCTCACACCAGGGTCAGGGCCTTTCTTTATGTCTCCTCTCACCAAAGGCTCTGTAATGAATGGAGAGCCTGGGGGAAACAAAAGCTTTCAGGAGAGACAAGCGACAGTGCTCTATACACCAGCGCCTCTGCTCACTGTGACATTCCCCCCACCAACTGAAGCAACAGAAACAAACAAACAAAACCAATAATAAAAAAATAATAATAAAAAAAAAGTGGGAACTAGGAGCTGGAGGGAAAATTAGATCTGTAAGAAAGTTCTAAAGAAACCAGGGAAAAAAGGAAGACAGCATGTAGCAACTAACTAATGACATAACAGGCTGTTTGATTGTACTCATCATTGGATCATTCACTGAAGGGTGGAGTTACAGGACATTCCTGCCTTTTAGTGTAGAGAAACCAACCACATTTATCTGGATCAGTGTATCTACAAAATGCCTTGTACTTTAGGGAAATTCAGTGCTGGTGCGTACTTATTATCTCCTAATAAATATTTTGTGTTTTTAGGTTGAGATCTATCTGGTTTGTGCTCTAAATTACAGGTCTTTTAGAGCCATATGATAGCTTGGTATATAAAACAGGCATATATCATTATTCACTGAAGATCCTATCTGGTCTGAATGATTTGTTTTTGAGTTCTGACTCAGTGACTTATTAAGCACTGCAATTGAAGTTAATTTCAGTCAGTGTTGTTATTATTAACAACAACTATTAAAAATAATTTTTTGTAATTGAAATAAAGCTGAAATAAAATTAAAGATACGCTATGTAACTTTTGGCCCTCTGGCGGTTAAAAACAAAACTGCATGCATTTTGCGGAAGAACATTATTTTGGTTGTACTTCGGCACTGCATGTCTGTGCAGCTGAATATAGTTATTTTACTGTTCATAAAACATTCACTAGTAGGCTTAAGAGATATGACCAGTTTAGATGGAAAGAATCTTAAGCTGACTAGATGAAGACATTACTATCTTTACCTATGAATAGGGTACTTCCTTGAAAATAAATTCCAGCACAGTGCTAAAATAGCCATAATGAATATGATAGATAATGCTTCATAGTGAACTCTTTTAGAAAGCTACATATCGCAATGTATCTGTTCAATAAAATGTACTCACCTGTTGAGTAAAAAAAATGACATTTCAAATCCCTCAGTTCTTGCCATCTCTGAAAATCCAAGCCAATCTTGATTCTTGTTGTGTTACGAGATCTGTCATGTTCTCTTTTTGCAAGCGGAAGCTCCTCTGTTTTTTTTTTTTTTTCGTTTGTTTGTTTTGTTTTGTAAATAGAGAGAGGAACAGGTGATTGCCCAGAGGTTCGAGATTTAGCATGCTCCATGTCAACCTTTCTCGCTCATTGATTCAACTAACCTATGCCACTTCCACATGCGTCAAAGTAGCCGGAGAAACTTTTCTCTATTTACGAATTTGATGAGACGTACAGACGAGTGACATAAGTATGCAATTTTGCGCCAAAAACACCCCGCTCTGTCTAAAATATAAACACTTATAACATGTTTACCATGGTGAATCAGGACAAAAACTAAAAAAAAAAAAAAAAACGTTTTGGAGGAAGGATTGATGGTGTATTGTAAAAAGTTACATAGTGCACCTTTGAATATAAAAAGCAGATAAAAATCATTAGATAAAAAATAAAAAAAACTGAATTATAAGAAATTATAAATGTTGGTGAAATGTAAATGAAATAAGTTGAAAATACTGAATACGAAAATAACTGATTTAATTTGGACTAATGCATTTAGTCATTTACATGAAATTTTTAGTTGCAGCTGGTTTTGTAGTGGTTTGAAGATGCCCTCCCGAGGATTTTTATTTATTTATTTATTTATTTATTTTTAGCTTAACTGCTTTTAAATGGCTTTTTGGGTCACTTTTAGACAGAACATTTATATAAAATGACACATACAGCAATACAATATAAATATTATTTTCCTATAGCCATCACTTGAAGCAAAAATCCATCCTTCTGCCCTTTCAAATGTCTGTGTTAAAAGAGCACGTTTGGCCCTTTAGTGAAGCTGCTTGCTTTAGTCGGCGTGGAGTCATCATTTTTAATTTGTAGCTGCTGTTCGAATGGTAGCTTGGTAAATTTGTTGCCGATCAAATATTCAAAATCTCTACTTTTTATCAGTGGTAGCAGTTCAAACTAATGTCACATAATTTATATCTTCACGATGATTTACCAAGGGATGCTAGCCGATGTATTTTCTTCTCAACACTCTAGTCGTTAAAAGTGAAATACTTGATGGTGATTGGCTTTTCTTTTTTTTTTTTTTTTCTTTTTTTACCAACAAAAGCAAAAGTCTTAGGCTATGGATTTTACCTCCCTCTCACATTTTCTATCCCCTCAGACTCGCCCCTCAGCACAGTTTTCTGAATCATTAAATAAGAAATATTTCGGTGTTACAGTGGTGAAATTACGATCAAGAAATATAGATTGTAAGAAATGAAATAAACTGGGAATTTTTTAACCTCCAAATTTTGGCTTGGCTGTACCTCCCTTGGCTCCCTGATGAGCCGCTACTGGACATTTTTATAAGTCGTTTAGTCTTGGATAATTTGATTGTAGCGATTGTTTCATCCAGTATGTTTACACACTAATAGTTCTCTGAGTTTGCTCATTGTTCATTGGTTATATTCCAGTACAACTGAAAGAAAAAAACTGGCATATTCCAAAATAAGAAAATCTATTTATCACATAATCAGACATCCGGAAGAGAGTTTCTTAACGCAGTGTGTTTTCTCCCCCACAACCTGTTTTCTCAGCCATTGCATTTGACCCCAGTAAAACTATATCAGCAAACTAATAACCGGGCAAACCACCAATCTACTGTGTCCTTATCCCTGGTCTTTTGCTGTAATGTGTTGCAGATTCCAGAGGTCATTGGCGGCAGAGTAGTTTTTAAGCAAATGGCATGTGGTGAGAGGTCAGAGTCAGGGGCCCAGTGGGTGAAAGGTTGAATAACTCGAAGGAAAGTTGTAACTGTTTGAGAGGGGAGATGTTTAACAGGTTAAGACTTTTCCAGCTCTCATTGTTTTAAGCCAAAAGAAACACACACACACACACACACACACACACACACATGTTTGTTTTTGTGAAATGTGGGGACATTCCATAGACATAATGGTTTTTATACTGTACAAACCGTATTTTCTATCCCCCTACACTACCCCTAACCCTAAACCTAACCATCACAGGAAACTGTGCACACTTTTACTTTCTCACAAAAACTCATTCTGTGTGATTTATAAGCCTTTTGAAAAGTGGGGACATGCTGAATGTCCTCATATTTCACCTTTTTTTGTAATACCCATGTCATACCCATGTCATTATACACATTTATGTCCTGATATTTCACAAAAACAAGTACACACACACACACACACACATCTGGGCCTCCCATCCTCTGTCTGTTTAAAATATATAAGTGTTCAAGACTTTTACATATCAATTTGTGCTCAATTATTTAGCATTCTTTGATATTGATTTTTTTTTTTTTTTTTTTTTGGTGATTGCCTTTTTGTAAGCAATGACTTTTTTATACAAATAATTCACATAACCTTCATAATTCAGGTATTGTTGCACTATATGGGCATTCTACAATTATGTATAATGTAGTGTGTATCGATTAATTATACAGATTTTGCATAGACAGCAATTCCAATTTCTTGCAAACTTGTAAAATACACACACATAATTGCGTATATATTTATTCAGTAATTTAGATAAACTCAATAGATTGCAGTGATCATGCAGTCATTAGAATACATTGTTGCTTGCATTATATAGGGAGTTTTAAATATTCCTAAATATTTGATTGCAGACAAGAACAGATCACAGTTTCTGTAGAGTTCAAAATGCAGGTGTTTAGAGCAGAACATATAGTTTTCCTCTAAATTAGGCGTTGAGGGCTGAGAGAGGGGTTGGGAAAATTTGTGGAATTACTGGTTGATTTTAACCAGATGATTGCTGGAGTTGGACACCAGAGAGTTTTCATTAGGGGCCCTAATTTACAGGCCTACCTCTGCATTCCAGCAGATGGTCAAACTCCCCCAGGTCTTAAAGTTCACCTCAACCCCACACGTCTGTGACCGAGGACTGTAACTTCTGAGAGAAAGGAGATGGGGAGGGAAAATCAGAAGTAGCAAAAGACACAAACTAATAAAAGGTTTTTGTGCACAATTTCAGAGAGGATTCCATCCATCATTAAGATCACTGAGATCAGAAACACATTTTTTTTTTTTCCCTCCTTAATTGATGCTTTTTTTGTGTTATCTAACAGTGTTATGACACCTGACTTAAAGGATTAGTTCACTTCAGAATTAAAATTTCCTGATAATTTACTCACCCCCATGTCATCCAAAACATTCCAGAATTTTTCTCCATATAGTGGACTTCAACAGGGTTCAACAGGTTAAAGGTCTAAATTGCAGTTTCAGTACAGCTTAAAATGGATCTACAATTGCACTGCTCTGCGATGTGCCACACATCACGTAGTCATGTTGTAAAGGTCACATGTCACGTAGGCGGAAGTACTGTAATAGGGTGAAAATTTCATTTTCTCCTCCAACTTCAAAATTGTCCATCATCTTTTTTTTTTTTTTTTTTTTTTTTTGCCGTAAAGGGCTTTTGACACGTTCACGTTCCCTTTAGAAACACTTGCTCGGTATTTCCGTCTACGTCACACGTGACCTTTCCAATGTGATTATGTAATGCATGGCGCATCACAGAGCTAGTATAAGAGAAGCATTTGTGGTTGAAAAGAATATAGTTTGTTTTTGTTTTGTTTTTTTAGAAAATGGCCGATCGTTTCACTAGATAAGACCCTTATTCCTCGTCTGGGATTGTGTAGAGCCCTTTGAAGCTGCAGTGAAACTGCAATTTGGACCTTCATCCCATCGAACCCCACTGAAGTCCACTATATGGAGAAAAATCCTGGAATGATCTCCTCAAAAATCTTACTCTTTTTAGCTGAAGAAAGAAAGACAACAAAAATAGCACCAAAACAAAACCAGAAAGTGCTAATAGGAACACAGAACTGTTAATATTCTGAAGCCAAGTGTAAAATGTAACAAGATCTTGACCAGAAATTGATGCACCTCTTGATGGAAATGAATGTTGTGATGTTATTTCCATCAAGAGGTGCATCATTTTTTGGTCAAGGTCTTGTATTGTCGATGCAAGAGTCTAGCACTCTGTAAAGTCTACTCCAGCACATCCCAAAGACTTCCAATGAATTTAAGGTCTGGACTCAGAGGTGTGAAAATGATTCTTCATGCTTTCTCCCAACAATTCTTTCACAATTTGAGCCTGAGGAATCTTGGCTTTGTCATCAAAGATAATGGCCATGATGCGTCTTTCTCCATGGTTGTTTAAGAAATGAAAAGCTACACACTCCATCTCTTAGGGTTAAAAGAACCATTGTCAAACATATAACATGCTAGAAATAATAATCACTGCAATAATGATTCAATCATAGACTTTTGAGCATTTGCCTATTTAAATCCACAATGTGTAAAATATACACATGGCGAGCAGTAGTTCTTGATTTGACTTAGAAAATCAGCAGGGTGACCATTTGTTTTAGTCTGTCTTCACATGTGATTTTATCTGATTTTCGTGACCATTGCACTGGGTTCCCTATAATAATAGCCTATTATGTTCTGGAAGTAGAGTGTTGCTTGTTACAGACCACTTGTAACACGTATGCGTACCTTGAAAGGGTCAGGTAATGACCTCTCCTTGGTGATGTTTTTGCAAACAGTACAAAACACAGGTGCAGTCGCTTTCATAATTCTTTTCCAGTGCTGTCACTTACGCCACAATATCTAATAAAACAGTACCAGTGTTTCATGTTGGCCTATTGACTGAAATTGACTTTAAATGAGCTGTTTATACATGTAAGAAGTGCTCGCAGTTTGTTGAATTTACATATGTGAGCCACAAAACAGAATGCAGGTTCTGTGACATCCATTAGTCTTCCTCTTTAGCCTCTGTGTCAGATCAAGAGACTCATTGGTCAAAATTGCAACCAGCAGTCCAAACAAGAGTCTGCTTCAAGACAGCTCGGAGTCTGGTAAACTTTGAAATCCCCCCATTACTTTTCCAGCACAATAAATCAAATCTCAGGCAGTGTTGTCTTGTCAGTGACCTTTGATCTCGCACAAAAAGAGGTCAACACGACCGACGTGAATTGTAAAAAAAACGGGCTGCTATGTAAACACCATTAATTTCTCCACTGTAAGGGTTAGGGAGCTGTACGTTGAATAAAAGAATGCCTCAGATGTCTGGAAATCTGAAGTTCTAATGGTATTTCATTCATCAAATTGTCTGGCTCGGCTAATAGCTGCTGGCATTTAAGTTTTAACTCCAAACGACTAGTTGATGACATGTTTCCCCCACACATGTGTTCTGATAATGCAGGATGAAAAATGATGTGGTATTCGATGTCTTAGCTTCCTACTCTCCTGTGTTCGCCGAGGGAAATGCTTTTTCTTATCCTTTTAGAAATTTGAGGATTTGCAATTTAATTAAAAGTCACAAATCTTTTAAATCAAACTTATCATGTTGTCCCCGACCGCCCCAACACACACACAAGACATGAGATTCCTCCTTCAGCTACAACTGTACGAGCCCACCAATGACACCAATGACTAGCAGGGGGTATTACATCTAAATGAGCTTGTTATCGTTTCCAGCCCATTACTTGCTAATGCTAGGGTAAACAAATCTGCAGGTTGCAAATAAGTTCACCTATCATGTACTTGTGAATGTGTGTGTAAACAGCAGACAGGGAGTGGGCCGGGCAGAGGGTAAGTACAGGGAGGAGCGGACTGTGATACGACCCCGTCTAAATACACCCTCATGCTGCTAAACAGACGTCTCACCACCTTCTCATGTGTAATTAAGAGTCACTGTCACCTGGAGATGTATAGGACACTTTTGCCTGGTGCATGTTGTGCCCTGTACCACGCCTATCTATCTATCTATCTATCTATCTATCTATCTATCTATCTATCTATCTATCTATCTATCTATCTATCTATCTATCTATCTATCTATCTATCTATCTATCTATCTATCTATCTCTGTCTGTCTGTCTGTCTGTCTGTCTGTCTGTCTGTCTGTCTGTCTGTCTGTCTGAATGCCCTTGTTTAGATGTCAGTGTATTCCATTTATAGATTCCATATTAAAAATATGCTTGCATTTTTATTAAAACTTACGGTTACACTTTATTTTAAGGTGAATTAGTTACAGTGTACTTACTCAAGTATGTACTGAGTAATATTAATTAACTACATGTACTTAATATACACAAAAAAATGACGAAAAAACTAAAATTTACACAGTAAAATACCGTTTTCCATCGAAACAGTGATATATTATAAAAAAAATGCATTCTGGAAAATGAAAAGAGGCTTATAGGCTACTTTCTCGAAAACGACAAATAATATTACCCAAAATGCATTGTAATCTACACAATGCATTTTAATATACAGAATAATATACTGTAAAAACAATGCATTCTGGGATTTTACGATATATTACTGTTTCAATGGAAAATGGTATGTTACTGTTTAAATTTGCATTTTTTTTACAGTTATTGTTTAGAGTGTAGGGTTAGTTATGCATAATTTAATGTTATTACTGTAAGTACATATAACATGTAACTACATCACCTTAAAATATATTGTTACTGAACTTACATGTAAAATAAGGCTAAAAAAATAAGACTAATTCTAATTTTGATTCATAAAGTTCATACACTACTGTTTGTAATTCGCAATTTGGGGTTTCTCTAATTTTAAAGAAATTAATACTTTTATTAAACAAGGATGCATTAAATTAATCAAAAAAGACATTTATAATGTTCTTATTTTAAACAAACATTTCAGATATGAATGTTATATTTATCAAAGAACCCTGAAAAAAGTTTCCACAAAACATTAAGCAGCGCAATCATTTTTAACATAGATGATACTTGAGCACCATAGATGACACTAAAGACCATTACTAAAGTAATGGCTGCTGAAAATTCAACTTTACAGGAATAAATTACATTTTAAAATATATTTAAACAATTATTTTAAATGTAAATGCAGCCTTGCTGAGGATAAGTACTGAGTCCCGCACATGACATGCATTAAAAAAAAATAATAATTGTGTGCGCGACTTACTAATTTTGTTCCCTCGATTTACTAAAACTTGCGCACAATTTACTATTTCGTTCCGTCGATTTATAAATCATGCGCATGATTTATAAATCGAGGGAACGAAATAGTAAATCATGTGCATGTTTTAATAAATCGAGGGCACGATTTAGCCGGCTATTTTTTCCTGCATGTCATGTCCGGGGCTCTGTACATAAGACAGCAAAAAGAAAAAATCAAACAATAGTGTAGTCATTCTGGTTTTACAGACTAACATTGTAAGTTTGGATACTGTATGTTCAATAAAATATATGCTTGTGCTTGTTGTGAAATAATATATGCAGAAGTATTTGGCTTCGGGCACATCATTAATGCGTATGTTATAGCTATTTCTTTTATACCGGCTGTATTTCATCCATTGTTTTGGTTGCAATAAGTTGTAACTCCCATTTCCCGAAGGATGGATCTGTAAAGGTAACCGAAATACCACGTCAGCCCCGGCAAACTCTGCTGCTAACATTTTAGTTTTTTTTACCGTGCACCTTTTTCTCCACTGAGAATATATAAAGTCCAAAAATATTTGCGTGAAAAGAAAATCCCTCCCCTCTTTTGACAGAACCAAAACAAACGAGAAACTAAGTAGTGAGTCTCTCCTACTGTAAACCAATTGGGAAGCATTTAAAGCTCTATCCATTAGGTTTCAAATGAACATCCAGAGAGTCAGTCTATCCGTGCTCTTATTGACTGAAGATAATAAATAGTCTTTAAATTGTCCCTGAAATTGTGTCCAACGGTGATTACAACCGGAGCCATGCTGTGCCTGTGTACAATAAAGAGAGAGAGAGAGAGAGAAGGAGTAAGAGATGTGGAGTAAGAAGGGATAAAAGTGAAAGGATACAGAGAAAGGAAGGGGGAGGAGGTAGAGAAATGTGTGTGTGCACTTTCCTTTAATCATTGGGCTGCATGTTAAGAGCGGGCTGGGGGTGGCTGTGTATCTCAGTGTCTGTGGAAGCCCATGCGTATGGAGTGGTCTTTCACACATCTCAGTCAGGATTTCACGAGCTGTCACTCCTCTTTTGAAATCCAGTGGGGTCTCTCCCTTTGACTCCTCTCTGTCCAATAGAGCTGGAGACAAGCCTCCTTTCACAATGTCTCTATTTTGTTCTTGCGGGATTCTTCACAGAAATATTTTGCAAAGCGGTCTAGAACCAATGATCACGACAAACGGTTATCGCTCAATTAAAGTACAGTTTTTGGAGATCATGTGTGGCTTTGATTAAAGGCCTTTAATTTAAATCCTATAATCAAAGTCATACTCTGACTAAAAACAACAGAAAGTAAGTGTCTTTGCATAAAATTGTTTGCGTTTACATTATATTTACATTTTTGCTCTCCATTTATGCCACAAATAAAAGGATATGGCCTGGCAAACAGAGAGTGGGGAGTGAGGCACATGCTGTTTTAGTAAGAGAAACTGCTACGGGCCTCTATGGGGGTTGAGACTTGGCTCCTCGCTATAGGAGCTTTCTATGCATTGTTAATCTTTGTGTAATGAGGAATTTAAGAGCAGGAGTGCAAACACACATAGCATCCAGTCAGTGGCGTGTAAGTTTGGGGGATAAAGCAGAGGGTAAGCCAAGGTGAAGCCAAAACTACATTGCAGTATTATCCCATGTTGATTGGTGAATGATTTACAAGTAAGAGTTTTATTCAGAGTGCTGACATCCAGACTAATTCAAGTAAAGACCCATCCGTCAATGAAGGGCAGTATGCTTTGTTGTGAAAGAAACACTACCTCACTTAAATAATACCATAATTGTGGCCCACTCACTGAAGTTTTAACATGGATTAATGGATTTCTTACGGGCAACTCTTTTTTTTTTTTTTTTTTTTTGAGGAGGCACCAGTTGGCAGGTCTGACTCACTTACCGAAGGTGAGATATGATATATATATATATATATATATATATATATATATATATATATATATATATATATATATATATATATATATATATAAAATATTATTATTATTAAAGGGGGGTATCACACACAGTTTCTGTTAATCACAGTCTCATGTTAAAGGTGCCCTACAATCAAAAATTGAATTTACCTTGGCACATTTGTATAACAAGAGTTCAATACATGACATACGGTGAGTCTCAAACTCCATTGTTTCCTCCTTCTTGTGTAAATCTCTTATGTTTAAAAGACCTCCACAAAACAGGCGAATCTCAATATAACACAGACTGTTACGTAACAGTCGGGATCATTAATATGTACGCCCCCAATATTTGCATACCAGCCCATGTTCAAGGCATTACACAAGGGAGGCTAGTATTAACGTCTGGATCTGTGCACAGCTGAATCATCAGACTAGGTAAGCAAGCAAGAACAACAGCGAAAAATGGCAGATGGAGCAATAATAACTGACATGATCCATGATATCATGATATTTTTAGTGATATTTGTAAATTGTCTTTCTAAATGTTTCATTAGCATGTTGCTTATGTACTGTTACATGTGGTTAAAGTTACCATTGTTTCTTACTGTATTCACGGAGACAAGAGCCGTCGCTATTTTCATTTTTAAACACTTGCAGTCTGTATAACGCAATTTAAAGGGGCCACAGCCTGAATCGGTGCGTTGTTGATGCCCCAAAATGGGCAGTTTAAACAATTAATAAAAAATAAAAAAATCTATGGGGTATTTTGAGCTGAAACTTAACAGACACATTCAGGGGACACCTTAGACTTATATTACATCTTGTAAAAACTGGTTCTTTAATCTTGAGTATATATAGAGTAACAATGCATCCTTCATATCTCCAAAAAGTCTTTAGTTTTATCATATTTATAAAAGATAGGTACGCTAAACCGAGTCTCTCCGGAAAATCCTGGGGGCGTGTGTGCTGTCAGAGCTGTGGGTGGAGCTAAAGAGTCATGAGCGCACGCAGCTTTTGCGTAGAGATCGCATGCTAGCTGCGACATCATTATAAATACAAAGGGATCAAAAACGTTCATGTTGTTTATATTATATGCACTTGCGCGCCGATTGCCAACAAAACACAGACATCTGATGCAGCTTTACTCACCGCCCGCGATCTGCCAATCCAGCGCCGAACCGGGACGTGTTTACAAAGCATTCATCACCGAATTCCCGGGAACAAACAAACATACACGCACAACTCCATTACTGCCTCGGAAAACAAACTTCATCCTCTGTTCCCCTAATGCTGGGTTCTTTGGGAAGCTGAAAAAGGTAATCTTTCCCTCACAACCAAAAACACACTTTGTCACGCAAATACTCTGTAATACGTCCAATTCGTGTTTTGAAACTTTGGCCATGTTTAGCATGAGAAGTTTAGCATGCAACTCTTTAACAGTGTAAATAAGTCAGAATGCATGAAATAGCATTACACCCCCCCTTTAAAAATGTATAATTTAGAATATATTATAGTTTATTTATATTATAAAAAAAAAAAAATATATATATATATATATATATATATATATATATATATATATATATATATATATATATTTAATCTCTAATTTAATATTTAATGTCTCATTTGAAGTTTTTGAGTTCAAGTGAGACAGTATTATTTAATTTATATATTATATATATTTATATATATTATTACTATTATTATTATTATTCTATTTTTAAAATGGATATAAGTTTATATTGGATTTATAATGTAATATTTAATTTTAATTTAATTATTATTTTTTAATTATTATTATTATTTAATTTATATATTATGTATTTTATATATATATATATATATATATATATATATATATATATATATATATATATACATAAATAATAATTATTTTTGAAATGATTTAGAAATTAAATATAAACATAGCCATTTTTAAAATATTATATATATATATATATATATATATATATATATATATATATATATATATATATATATATATATATATATATAATATTTAAAAAATGGCTATGTTTATATTTAATTTCTAAATCATTTCAAAAATAATTATTATTAATATTATATTTTAAACATGACTAAAAGTTAGTTTAAGTTTATAACAAGTTTATTTTCTAATGTAATATTTAATGTCTCACTTGAGCAATTTTTGCAAAATTTGAAAATGGAATCAGGGCATGAACCTGTGGGCTCTTGTATTTATTCGGAGCATGTGTACAGTTCATGGTGCCGCAGGTTATGGCAAATAAATAAATATTTATTTATTTATTGTTTTTAATGTTGTATTTGTATTAAGTTAACATTATTTAATTTTATTATATTATATTACAATTTATTATGAATTTATTTTAAATGTACAATTTATTCATATTTTAATACAATTATATTATAATTGTATTATTTCCAACAAAAATGAGTCAAAAAAAAAATCATCATCTCTATGTCAGTTTAAATAGAAATGCCACAGTTAATGCTGTAAATAAAACGGCTACATGATGCCACTTGTAGTAATACAGGATGGATATCCCAAAGATCTGGAGAGAGTTTAACAAAAGTGCCATTCTCCTGAGCTCAGTGTGGGCATCTTATTGTGTCTGGGTGTGAAGCTCTACTTTCATCTTTGTACTCAGCCTCTTGGCCAGTGTTGCTTTTGGCATTGCCAAAGAGGCTACCCATCCACTTCTGCACTCGTTCTGCGGAGCTGAAGAGGCAGCTGATATTGACAGTCTTCTCGGGCTAGGATAGGCTGTGCTAGAGAAAGAGAGAGGGAGAGGGAGCCGGGCCAGGACAGCGCCTTGAGTCTCACCAGCTGCACCCTGTCTTTAAGGAGGGGATGGAGAGGCAGCTCATTGAGGCCCTGGCAAACGCTAGATCGTAAACTTTCCCCTGCCTCTCCCTTTGATTGTCCTTGGACATCTGCCTGGCCCTCCCATCAGGAATGTGTGGCAGCTGTTTGCTGCAAGTGCCTTCACCGTGTGAACTCGGGCCTGTGCACGGGCCCCGGCTTAATGAATTGAGCCAACTCTAACCAGGTCGCCTGGGACACCCGTCTGCAGTGCATAACTCTGCTGTGGGGATGACAGGCAAGTGCAGGGGGCTGGAGGCTGGGAAATGTATATTATGGAGGTTAACCATTTGCCCTCGCACTGTAATTGGCTTAAATTGTCTCGGAACTGGATTTACTTGGGTGTGTGTTTGTGTGCACAGAGGTGTGTGTATTTATGCTGGAGGTGGGGCTTTCCAGACTCTGAACAGCGGTGCAAAAGTTCATTTGTGGATGAGTGTGTGTGCGCGCGCTCGCGTGTGTTCGAACACATTTGGAAAGCCCTTCTTTAAAGGAAAATTCTGAGTTCAATACAAGTTAAGCTCAGTTGACAGCATTTGTGGCACAGTGTTGATTACCACAAAAAAAAAAAGGAAAAAAAAAAATGGTTAAAAAATGTTATTAAAGCTTGTACAGTAATTCAAACTACATATTTATCTTTAATGATATTTTGAATAATAATATTTGTATAAAAATGTATTTGTTTTTAACAGCCTTTACACTAAATCTTATGTTTGAATCTAATTTTTAAATAATAACTTTTTATTAATAATAATATTATTATTTAACATATTATTATTTTAAAATAATAATATTATTATAAATAATAATATTATTAATAATATTATTTTTATTATTATTTGAAAGTTTTATATTAATAAAATATTATTAATAATAATAATATCAAATAATGTTGTATTATTATTAATAATAATATTATTATTTAAAATTATAAATAATAATAATAATTGTTTAATAACAATTTAATTTTATACTAATTGTCTGTGTGTGCTCTGTGAAGCTGTTTGTAAAAATTATAATTTTATTCAAGCTTGTACACTAAATCTTCTGTTCAAATTATTTTTTTAAAGAATATTTAATTATTATTATTATTATTATTATTCATAATTTTCACTTCTAAAGTTCCATTGGGGAAGAGCTGCTTGAAGAGGACTTGCCCAAAGATCTCTGGCTGGCTCGGTGGCAAGTTGTGCACGGGAGTTACTTCACAAGTGGCATGGATTGTGTTGTTGAAGTCCACGACTTCCGGCTGTGGGGCTTCGGCAATCAAAAGAACTGGATTGTCAGAGAACTGTCCTCCTTGTATAGGACATACAAGGAGGACAGTTTTGTGTGGTCTCCAAAGCTTTTTGTGAAAATTATAGTTTTATAAGCTTGTACAGTAAATCTTTTCAAACTATTTTTTATATAATTAATAATGTTTTATTAATAGAAATGATGATGATAATAATAATTATTATAATTAAAATTATTGTTCTTATTTTTTGTGTGGTCTCCAAAGCTTTTTGTGAAAATTATAGTTTTATAAGCTTGTACAGTAAATCTGTTCAAACTATTTTTTATATAATTAATGTTTTATTAATAGAAATGATGATGATAATAATAATTATTATAATTAAAATTATTGTTCTTATTTGAGCTGTACATCTGTTAAAATCATAATTTTTACAGTTGTTTTAGGGTTTATGGCTTTTTTTTTTCTTTTCTTTTTTTTGTCTACACCATTAAAATAGTGAGTGTTTTAACATTTTATAGATTGTCCCCATTCACTTTCATGGTAAGTGCCTCACTGTAACCTAGATTTTTTTTTTTTTTTTTTTTTTTTTTTAATAATAATAATTTTTTTAGTGATCAACATTAGGCCACAAATGATTTTGACTGAGCTGAACTTACTGAGCACAGATTATAACACAAGTATAGTTTAAGAAATCTTGCCAGCTCTCACTAACAGCATTAAGTATAAAGCATCAGTCTAAGAGTAAAGCAGTAAAAGAGTGTGAGAGAGAGACTCTGGATAAGCGTCAGGCTAAGTAACGGCACTCCAGTCTCTTCGAGAGCAGGCGGAGATTCTGTTAACTCACCACACCTTATCTGCTCTCACTAAGACAAGCAAGCGAGCACTGAAGAGGCAGCAGGGATACAAAGATTAATCATGGAGCAGGCAGACACTGCAACTAATGCTTCGCTGCAGGAGAGGAGCAGCTTCTGGTTGCCACAGCGTACTGTATCAAGAATGGATTAATCCACATCACAATGCCTTCACAAGCGCAGACAGCTTTTTGCTTAATTGTATGGCAGGTGCTCCAATCAAAATAAAGTGCACCTGTGAACAGAAAATCAAGGATTAGTTTATGAATCTATTTGTTTGATATTAGAAAAGTCATTAGATGAGTTTTTTTATTATTATTATTATTATTTGCGAATTTATCCGATTGAATTCGTGACTAGACATCTGTTGTTTTTTTAAGGTTGCACACACCCGCCATGCAAGAAAACACTTCATGGCGGCCGGCATATGTTTACAACAACACATCGTGGGATAAAATTACAAAGGTGTGGATGCCGAGAGGATGGGAAATCCCTGATGCAATGTGGAATGCTTTGATAGTTCTCTGTCTTCTACTTGAAAGCATGAAAAAGGTTAAGATCGCAGTCTCAATTCATCTAAGCGTTAGTTTAAGGCAGACTTGGGGATTACAGATAATGTGGGGAGTCCTCGTTCTAAATAAGCAGGCCAACAAGTCAAAGGTGCTGACAGGAGGAGAGGAATCTGGCTGTTTGTTTGAGAAGCAGGATTAAATGAAAGGTGCTATTTTCAGAGCCGTGACTTAGCGCTAAGCAATGATAAGTTGAGACATGTCGCTTCTGTGGACAATGCGGGTTTGAGTCGGGCTTGCATCATTTCTCAATCTGTCCCCCCACGTGTAATTTCCATTGTTCTTTATGTATCTTGGCACACATAATTTGATATGTTGAGCTATGGTGCTCATGTGGATGATATTGGTTCGAGTCTGGCTCACCCGATTTCCTGAATTTGTTTGCCTCCCTTCTCCCTGTCATTTCCTTTCCTCTATAAGATTAAATAAAAGGTACTGTTTTCAGATCTTCTGACTTGATCAACCATGATGCTCATGTGGACAATGCTGGTTCAAGTCCTGCTTGCATAATTCACAATTTCTCGATCTCGTCCCCCACTGTCCCTTCTCCCTGTTATTTACTCTCCTCTATGATTAAATGAAAGGTTCTATTTTCAGAGCCATGACCTAGCGATTAGCAAATGTGTTCTCAAATGTTGGACCATGGTGCTCATGTGGACAATACAGGTTCGAGTCTGGCTTGCATCAATTTTCGATCTCATTCTCCTTCTTCTCCCTGTCATTTCCTCTACTCTATGATTAAATAACAGGTGCTATTTTCAGAGCCTTGACTTTGCACTTAGCACATGTGTTCTGATGTGTTGAGCCATGGTGCTCATGTGGATGATGCAGTTTCGAGTCTGGCTTGCATCATTTTTCGATCTCATTCCCTTTCTTCTCCCTGTTATTTCCTCTCCTCTAACATTAAATGAAAGGTGTTATTTTCAGAACTGTGACCTAGCGATTAGCAAATATGTTCTGAAATGTTGAGCCATGGTGCTCATGTGGATCATGCAGGTTCGAGTCTGGCTTGCATCAATTTTCGATCTCATTCTCCTTCTTCTCCCTGTCATTTCCTCTACTCTATGATTAAATAACAGGTGCTATTTTCAGAGCCTTGACTTAGCGCTTAGCACATTTGTTGTGATGTGTTGAGCCATGGTGCTCATGTGGATGATGCAAGTTCAAGTCTGGCTGGTTTCATTGTTCAGTCTCGTTTCCCCTTTCTCCCAGTCCTTACCTTTACTATTTATGTACTATCTTAACACACATTTTGATATGTTGAGCCATGTTGCTCAGGTGGATGACACAGTTTTGAGTTCTGCTTGCATCATTTCTCTATCTTCTTCCCCCTCCTTCTTCCCTGTTATTTCCTCTCCTCTATGATTAAATAAAAGGTGTTATTTTCAGATCCATGACCTAGCACTTAGCACACATGTTCTACTATGTTGAGCCATGCTGCTCATGTGGACAATGCAGGTTTGAGACTGGTTCATGTCATTCTGATCTCATTTCTATCTTTCTCCCTGTTTTTTCCTTTCCTCTATGTAATATCTTAGTTAAAATTTGTTGAGCCATGGTGTTCATGTGGACGACCCAGGTTTGAGCCCAGCTTGCATAATTTCTCGCTATTGTTTGCCCCCTTCTCCCTGTCATTTGTTTTGCTCTTTATGTACTATCTTCACACACGTATTATGACAAGTTAAGCCGTGGTGCTTATGTTGTGGACGTCCCAGGTTTGAGTCCTGCTTGCATCATTTCTCAATTATTTCCTCTCCTCTATATAATATCTTTTTTTTACAGCAAAGACAAACAAAATGCTATTTTCAGTGGTGCCAAATATGTTGACCTTTGCAAACTGACCCGTGTGAATAGGTGCAGATAATGGAAGCTATGAATTTTATGGTTGGCATTTTTGTTTTTAAATGTTTAGTAGCAGCTATGCAGATTAAAGCTCGGAGCTACAGTACTTCCTAACTTGTTATAGACTCACAAACATAGTTTTAACAGAGCGCACTAGGCTTGTTTGTAAGTTCTAGCTGTTTTGTTTTATTTGAGTTCTCTGCTTCGGTCTCCAATGAGGCAATACGGCGCTCTCCTTAGAGCATGATGTGTTGTTTAAAACCTAATCAGAGACTAACTAGTCCCCAGTTATTTGTTTCGGGGCCCTGACGCTTGAGAGTTCCCAGATGTTGTAGAAGGTAGGGAGTCGATTGTTTATACAGCAGCGAATCTTTTCCAAACACACACGTTCTATCAGCCTGCACGGCTATCTATCAGGGGAGGCAGAAGTTACAGTTTTTCTGAAGTCAGGCAGACACAAAAGCCCTTCGGCAGCAAATTACTACTCCCACCCCACCTGCTGAAGCCAGCGTGCTGGCGGCGCAGCGCTCAGACGTGAAACCTGCCTCCGATCGATCGGTTGTTGTTGCAGCTGGGCTCCGCTTGATGGTTTATTTAAGCGGCTCCACATGCTTGTGGAGGGGGGAAAAGCAGCTGAATACATAAAACAGGCTCTCAGAACCACTTTGTGGTCCGGGGGAAGAGTAAATGGAATAATAAAATCCAAATGGTTTCATCCTATTTTCTGGGCTCGTAAATCCGGGGAGTCACCATTTACCTTTATGATCCAACGCATGCGGAGAGAGTATGTGTGTATGTGTTGCGGGGTGTGGGCGTGAGAGAGTCAGTGTGTGTTTTTGGTGAACGCGTGTGTTTTCGTGGAAGGATTCACCGAAAGACTGAGGAGCACATATGCTTACAGGATGGGATTCTAGGAGAAAGAATTCATTGTCCGTGATTTATCTGCTGGGCAATGTTTCAGTTTTCTTGACTCACGGTTTTTTAAGTATACTAGTCTTATGCTTTGCTTTTCATCATGCATCGAGCAGAAAAGGTTTGAATCAAGTGCATTGTTTTAAGGGACCTGTAAATACTTTCACAGAAACTGCACAATGCAGATGCATTATGAAAAGAAACTTTTTTTTTAAAAGGATTAGTTCAAAATTTCCTGATAATTTACTCACACCATGTCATCCAAGATGTTTGTCTTTCTTTCTTCGGTTGACAAGAAATTAAGGTTGGAAAGGTCACATGTGACGTAGGCCTTGATTTCACCAAGTACATGTTCCTGGATCAACATCTTTGTTGATCCTGGAACAACATTCAAATCAACCAATCAGATATGAGGAACAAGTTTACCATGTATGTCAAGTTTAGGCTTACAACCTGGGTTAGGTTCTTCCACAACAATGTTATTCAACTATCATTTCCCTCTGATTTTAGGGATAAGTTATGGGTAGGGTTAGGTTTAGGGGTTTGGAAAAGGTTAGGACTAAATTTTCGGATAGGAATGTTGTTCCAGGATCAACAAAATGTCTTATTTGGCAAAATCACGGTGACCAGGTGAAAGTACCAATCCAGTGTCTACAAAGCGAATGTGCAAAGACTAAGTCAGAAGCCATTTACAAAAAAAAGATAAAACAACAATGTCTGACGATTTTAAAGTTGAAGGAGAAAATGAGATGGAGTTTTTCACCCTACCTCTGTACTTCCGCCTACGTCACGTGTGACACATCACAGAGCAGTGCAAGACAAGCATTTGTGGTTAAAAAGTATATAATTTTTTCAGTTTTTTTTTTTTTTTTTTTTTTTTTTAGAAAATGACTAATCGTTTCACTAGATAAGACTCTTATTCCTCATCTGGGATCATGTAGAGTCCTTTGAAGCTGCATTGAAACTGCAGTTTGGACTTTCGTCCCGTTGAACCCCAGTGAAGTCCACTATATGAAGAAAAATCCTGGAATGTTTTCCTCAAAAACCTTAATTTCTTTTCGACTTAAACTTTTCTTTCTTAAAGAAAGAAAGACATAAACATCTTGGATGAAATGGGGGTGAATACATTTTAATTCTAATTCTAAATAAAAACATTATAAAATAAAGTGGTATGTTTTAGAGAGGGGAATCCGGACTGTGCAGGTGATGTTTTTGTTGTAAAGAAAATTGACCAGCACATAACTAATGAATTGCGGTATAACCAAAGTTGCATGACTGAGAGCGCATGCCATCCAGTTCACTGGCTACTGTAATGATGCTTTTGCCAATGAAAAGGTGTTCTGTCTTTTCAGACGCAGTCTTGCATGGCTCTACAGCAAAGGAGAATGCTTTTAGCAACTGGAGTGCAGAGAAGTGTATTTAAGCAATGTCAAATATTTGCAAAGTTTCACCTGCTTGCTTTGCGTGTGTGACTGTGATGAGTCGCCTAGGTCAAGTCTACATGACTCACCCTCAGACATGAATGTTGTTTGTGTGGAACTCTAGAAAGTGGATTTTTATATGGAGGTTTTGAATTCTTTTCTCCAATTTTAATACATTTTTGAAATCCCTTTATAACTTTAAGGTGTGTCTCTACAGAAATTGATTTAAATAAATAAGTCTACCCTGAGAAATATTCACTAGAGTAAGTGTGACAACTAGCCCACTTTTCCTTTTCGTTAATTTCTTTTACATTGTAGGATTATATATATTATCCTTTTTGGATTAATCCTAAAAACTGATTTAATGAAGAGATAAAGGTTTATGCTCTGAAAAAGGACATTTCCGCTGGTTGGGAAGATCTCTGGGCTCCATATGCTGGATGATCTGCTGGAGACCACATGCTCTTTACAGCTAGTGCGCACACATATTTGTGTTTGGGAGTGTCTGTGTACAGTCATCCTGCCTGTGATGACTGCTCTTGAGTTGTGGAGGCCCGGAGCTGTCAGCAGAGCGTCAAGGTCGAGTCATGACTTTCCTCATGAAGGGGTCACAAACAGCACAAAGCTCTGCCCATTTCCTTCCCATGGGGCCGAGGCAAGAATATGTCCCGGACTTCCTACTGCCACAGACACTGAGAGGAAACAACTCAAAGAAAACATCCCACAACTTTTACTTTATCACATCACGGAACAAATTTGTGTGGCGAAGATTTTTATTTTATTTTATTCATTATATTTTATTTATTTATTTACTTACTGACAACATAAAATTATTTTTGAAATTATATAATTTTTTAAATGAATAATTTTATATTTTCATTTATTTATTTACTTACTGACAACATAAAATATTTTTTTGTAATAGTTTAACTTTTGAACTGATAAACCTCTTATTTTTTGTTTTATATTACATTATATTATATATTTTATTTTGTTTTGTTTTATTTATTTTTTTTCATTTATTTTCTTTTATTTTCATTTACTAATTTATTTATTTGAAAATTAAAATGCCAAAGTATTTATACATGTAAATGTCTGAAAAATTATATAATTGAAAGAGACGCCAAGAATTCATGAACACATTTATTTATTTATTTGTATGTTGTAAGTGAATTATTTGAAAGAATCTTTTGGATGCTTTGGAGCATTTGTCTGATCACTCTTACCTTGGAAAGCTTATTTACTGTCTCTTAAAAACGTCTCAGTAGAAACACACAGCACATATTTTACCTGTCATAACAAGGCTAAACGTCATGAATTGGCCACATTTCAGGATAAGCACAAGCCAATGCACATAAAAAAGAATTTTTACAGTGGAAAAAATAGCTTGGTCAAATGGAGTTTTATATCTTTTGCCATTATTACAAATGAACGTAGGCTTTCTTTCTTTTCTTTTCTTTTTTTTTTCTTCAGAAATGTATAATAGTACTATTTTTATGTCATGGCTATACAGCACAGCAGACTCCAATTTAAGTTTACAGTCCAGTTAAAAAGAACACTGCACAGCTTTGTCAAATAACTAGATGTTAAATATTACTTTCATTTCAAATAAAACAATCATGGACATAAACTGTAACCGTTTTTAAAAGTGCATGCTTCTTGGATTGTATTCCACCTTGCTATCAATTGTCAAACAGTTTCGGTTGACTTTTTGTAACACTTTGAACCAGCAAAGGTAAGTCTTGCAAAAGAGTCAGATGCTCTGATATTTGGGATATTTCTGTAAAATCCCCAGAGATGGAGCCTGCCCCAGAAAACGCTGAGGGCTGAAAAATATTATGAGAGAACCACTGTTTATGCAGACCTCAGGTTCACGGCAAAGAAACAGAAAATAGCAAATCCCCGTAAGAGCTAAACCTTCACCTATTTACAGAAATACTAGGCAGCAAGATGAAAATATGAAAATCAATGGAAAATATTTAATGTTCTGCCAGTCTAACTAGGGTTACATTGCATCTCTTTGTCCTGCATTTAGACAAAGTCTTCCATTCATTAGTATGCTGCTTCATTTTCTTTCTTTCTTTCTTTCTTTCTTTCTTTCTTTCTTTCTTTCTTTCTTTCTTTCTTTCTTTCTTTCTTTCTTTCTTTCTTTCTTTCTTTCTTTCTTTCTTTCTTTCTTTCTTTCTTTCTTTCTTTCTTTCTTTCTTTCTTTCTTTCTTTCTTTCTTTCTTTCTTTCTTTCTTTCTTTCTTTCTTTCTTTCTTTCTTTCTTTCTTTCTTTCTTTCTTTCTTTCTTTCTTTCTTTCTTTCTTTCTTTCTTTCTTTCTTTCTTTCTTTCTTTCTTTCTTTCTTTCTTTCTTTCTTTCTTTCTTTCTTTCTTTCTTTCTTTCTTTCTTTCTTTCTTTCTTTCCAAATGATAATGCAGGGTGTCCCATTTCTGGAGTAGCATGTTGAAAGAGAAGCAAAAGGTAGTTTACGGGGCATAAATCCAAAGACTGCCCAATATAAAAAATACCCATGAGTTATAAAGTTATAGGTTCTAATGTCACATATGGGATACAGCTCACAGTAAAAGTGCAAGTTATTTCACCTTTTAAATGACTGAAGAAAATTGCCTCTAAATCTTGGCAGGTGTGGTGAACCATGCTATTTAGGGACCAAGTTTGAGTTTAGTTATTAATAAGTATTTTTAGGTCAGTTAGATGAAATGTGATTCAAAAAGATTCCTAATATAAAAAAATAAAAAAAATGTATTTTTTCCTTCTTTTTTATTTTATTTGAGCTGTTCGGACAGCATATTTTGAAGAGCTAGAGCACACAATTTTTGTTTTAATCAGTCTTTCTGAAAATAAAATTTTGTTAAGAGGGAGCATAATTGATACCACAAGCACTGTTTGAGGAATCACTGAATTTTATTAGATTAGTAGAGTATGTTTACACATGATGTATTATGTATGCCAGGCCAGTAGTTGCCGATGTTACTTTGTGAAGAAACACTACACGCGTATTGACCAAACGTAATACGCATGCGCATGACGTCACAGTTTTCAGAAATTCACATTTTCGTAATTTACATGGAGGCGATAACGGTATTATTTTTAAAAACTTGCACTTTTAAACCTGTTTTCAAAAGTTGGAGTTTTCAGGCCCCCAAATTGGTGTTATCGTGTTAACTCTTTCCTCGCCATTGACGAAAAGTTCCATGTTTTCACTCTTATATGGTAGGGGGCACTATTACGCATCTTCTGAAAGAGTACAGAATCTGAAGTGTTGATAAAAAAGAATGCATGAAGCTAGAATAAAACAGGTTTTTGTTTAAAAGCAGAGTCACTGTTATTTATTTTGATATATACTGCATGTTCAGATATTCATACAAAAAATATTCTGGGGGCCATGAAATTTTTGTGAAAATTATCAAAACACTGGCGGTGGCTGGCAACTTTAAAAAATAAAATAACGTATAAAAGTTTTTAGTTGCAGTGTAGGCTTTTAGCATCACGTCAGCTACATGTATATTTCATTTAAGTCTGTAAAATAATCTATTTTCCATTTGAGTTGGAGGCGACACATTTAAATTAATTTTGTGTGTTTTTGTAGTATACTCTGTTTCACAAAACTCTGCCTCTAAATGGCAAAAAAAGAAAAAAAAAAACCCTAACAAACTGTGGTTGGTCGCTTTACATGTCAGTCATGTGGGTCTCTTCCTGTCTAAGTGGGCGGTTCTTGGTCAGAATAGCAATATAGGACCAGACTTTTTTTATTTATTTATGTTTTTTTTTTTACTGCCAATCAAATTTGTGGCTGTGTGAATCTAAGTGCAGCACAGCACAGTTTCTCATTTCACCATAGCAAAGGGAGTGCTACTTAAGAAGTCTTCCGTTTAATTAATTGGAAAATGGTGCTGAAAAACTAAATTATGTTTATGGCACAAAATCAGTATGATATGTCTGATATGAACCCCTTAAGTAATCAAGAAACCTCTATAATATGGAAGTGCTCACACATGTCAGTAGTTGTCAACAGGCCTGTAATACATCCAGAAGCCTGGCCCTATAAACGTTTATTGTGTGTCATCACTTTTGGTACCTGTTACCTTTTTTCCTCTCTTACACCACCAAGAACATCAAACCTTCCTGGATTTGTGACAGGCTCTCTAATTACCTCTGCTATTTACGGTGCTCGGCCCGTCTGCTACTGATTTCTCCATTATCTTGACAGTCAACAAACTGGTCCCATTAGAACGGCAGTGCACGAGGCTCGCCTGGGGCAGGCCTGGGCTTTGGCGACCGCAAATCGCTTCTGTATTAAAAGTCACCATGTAATAACTGCCTTCAGCTTTATCGCTGAAGTGCCTGTTTTCTGAGTGAAGGGCTGGAAAAAGGAGGCTTTTTTTCTTTGTACATGCTTTATTGACTGACCCGAACGTTCTGTGTGAGAACCTTTGAAGGTTTTGGAAGATGGCTTGAACCTTTTAACCAGGCCTCTGATCTCATCTTGGACTCTTTTCATCCACTGCCTTATGTAAATGCCTTCCAGTCTTTAGATTTCATGTTCATACAATTATTATGTACATAACAATTAGTGCAGTTATATTGTATAGCAATTAGGCAGTGTGAAAGAGCGCTATGCTTACTGAGCAAGTCAAGAGGGAATAGCCACACACTGACCTGGAAGAAATGTGTCTTTCCAGGTCATGTCTGGACTGCATAGAGGTCCAGCCCCATTTAAGAAGGTCTATACATGTGGATGTTTAGAGTCAAGGCTGTGTCATCAAACATGACATCTCCACAGTAATATTTACTTAACTCTATGTGGTATAAAGATGCGTTATCCTATGAACTAGAAATGATAAGTAATGCTGTTTTGATGTCTAAGGGGTTTAAAATATAGTTTACTTAAAGAAGTTTACTTGCAAGTAGTTTGTTTTTGTTTTAGAGAAACAAACCCAGAATTTGTCTCTAGTTATAAACAAGCTAAAATCCCCCATATTCAGTCCTTTTTAGTAATGCTGTCAGCTTTCAAAGCTTTTGTCCCTAAAATGAAACATCAAATGAAGAAATTTTCAGTTAACTCCCCTCTTTCTATAAACATGTCTCCATGAAGACGGACAGCTTCTTGACAGCATGACATTGTTAGTGAGATGTGACTATAGAGTAAAGGTCATTACTCCTCCTCCATGATGCCTTTACATGTCACTCAGAAGAATGGTATGATGACCAATCAGGGCCTGGCATGCCTAAAGCCACAGTTATGGCTCTAGGGGTGGTCAGAAGTCATCAGGATTGGCCGGCTGTGTGGAGGGTGAGGGAGGTCAAACCTTTGACATTTGCCGTGACACTAGCCCTCTATTTTTATGCTGAGGCCTTCTCGTGCCAATTACATTTTTGCCCTGTATAGGGGTATCAAGTTGCAAATGTCACCAATAGAATGGACTTTGTTATTAGAGACCATGTGTGTGTGCGTGTGGGTCTGCGTGCGCACAAACGCCACTATTTCATTTGTTGACCTCTGCTGGCAATTTAGAATAATCAGTTAACCAACTTTATGGTACTCTATGAAATATACAGCAGAAAAATAATGACAGAAACAGACTGATGACATTGCTGAGATTGGTTACAGATGTCTGGAGACATCAGCGTGACACTATGGTGGACGAAATTCTCGCTAGATTCTTGTATGTAGTAATGAGCCAAACAAGGTTGACCAGTCAGTAAACTTTGGCTCAGATTTCGCTGTTTACAAGCACTTGCCCTATGGATGTCATACAGGAATCAGATTTGGACATGCCCTGTCTCTGAACTTATGTATCAAATGTTTTGTTTTATGGTTCTTAATCTTTATATCAGATCTATATATTTATGTTGGTAAACTTGAGATGACATTCATATCAGAGTGTGTATATATATATATATATATATATAACACTTAAGCAAAACATGTTCAGGTCAAAGTGTCTGAATAATTTGTTTATCAATTTTACTGGTAGTCCACTGTATGAATAATTTTTGGGTATAACATGTCACAGTTTACTTTTTGTTATCCTCACTTACATAAATGGTAAAAATATATCAACAATATCAAAAATGTCTGAATAAGTTTTGGTTTGACTATATATATATATATATATATATATATATATATATATATATATATATATATATATATATATATATATATAAACCAAATGTATTTATTTTTGTTTGGCTCCTTTGGCCTTGATAACAGCTTGCATTCGTGCTGGCATTGTTTTCATGTACTTTTCCACAGTCTCTTTTGTTATTGACTTCCAAATAGTTTCTAGTTGTTCCCAAAGACTTGCATTTGAAGAAACTTTTGTGCAATCTATCTTTGAATCCATTAAATCTCAACAATAATGATATTTTATCATTGAGAACACTACAGTGACTAAAGAGTCTACACAGATTGGTGTGGATTAACCATTACAGAAACAAAAAATGATTTTGGTAATCACCAATAAACTGTGTGTGCGTGTGTATGTGTGTGTGTGTGTGTGGGTGGGTGGGTGGGTGGGTGGGTGTGTGTGTGTGTATGTGTGTGTGTAGGTGTGTGTGTGTTTGGAAAGTTTGGAGAAGATGTTTACATCTCTCCACATTTTTTTATGGGATGTACCACAGTCAGCCCAATAAAGGCCGATCCACCACTTAAAATAAAACGAAGTGCAGTAGGTAAAACAGTGGTATTGGATCCTTCTATTGAATGACTTTGAGATTTTATGTAGCCCTCTGGGTAGATGAAGTGTTACGGACTATTCAGCCATTGTGTTTAACAGAGCAGGCATAAAAACAAAATTGCTAAAAGATGCGTTGGAGAGCACATCATTTGAAGTTACGGTGCAGAACACGAGCATCCGCAATCAGTTTTTGTTTTTTGTTTTTTTGCAAATTTCAGCTGAACTGATCGACCATACATTTTGTTAATAGGTCATGTAGTCGAGTAACAGAAGTGCACACACATTATGGCACATAAAAGCTGCCCAGAGGGAGAGAAGCTTAAAACCTCAAAGTTGAACAATATCTTAAGTATTACAGAGGGAACCTGGAGGGGAAAGGCCAAGGGGTCATGTGTTTTGTGTCACTTTTAAAACTCAATAACTTAACGGTGGCTCTGTCTCTTCTTCAAAGTTTCAACGTGTTTAATCTTTCCTGAAAGACCCATATATTGGTTGTTTTTTAAGGTAAGAAATTCCTAAGATGAACAGTTTCAGATGTTAACATAATTCACCTGTCCCTTAGGAAAAGTGTTTTAGTGACGGGTTGATTGTGTCAATATTCAGCTGGTTTTGAATGACTCCCTATGGCACTGATGCTTGAAAATATGGATTTTTCATCGTCACTACTGCATTGACTTACTAAGGCGCTGGAAACCGCCACTGATCCCGGAGAGATATGTAACAGATTTGTTTTAATTAAGTGTGCAAACAAAAGAGAAATTGGATCGTTGACTGAAACACTGGAACTGGAACAATAAAGCCACTAATTGCTGTTACTTTTTTTCAGCTCGACTTGAATCGATAGCCATTGCTCAGCTGTACACAGCTCAGGCAGCACAGTAAAAAGCCTGAAAAGTCAAATCAGTCCAAAATGTGAGAACTTACACTATTTTACTGTGTGCACTGAAGCACTCCAGTTTTAGCTAATACAGAGGTTAATAATAATAATAAATATAGCTATGAGCAGCAATTATCGGTGTTCAAGTGCTTTGAGGCCTTTACGCACATGCGTAAAAAGATAACCATCTTGATCATAGATGAAGACCATTTACAGCAAATACAGACAATTTACCATAGAAAATATATAGTTTTTAAAGCTTTTTAACAGTTATAGAGGTTGAGCCAAAAACCTAGGACTAGTTCGACAAAGTTGTTTTTAAAATAATCTCCAATATTTAATGAACGATTTGGTGGGCAGCGGCAGTCCTAGAGGCAAAGTTGCTCGGAATGAGGAGTTCTACCATGTGATATGAATGTCACGGGCATGCGTGAAAAATCACACGATACACAATCCTTGACACTCGTGAAAAACACAAAGGTGGCCCCCAGTGGCCAATTTCTTTTGAATTTCTCACAGGCCTCTAGGGCCGTGAGTCAAAAAGGCCCAGTGGGTTTCGTTCCGATCGGCCTCCGTTAACTTTGTCTGATAGCTGCTCAAACTTCATTGGCCGGTGATGGCCATGTTTTTTTAGATATGTCAATGTCCTCATAAACAGTCATGGCACCTCAAACAAAGACACTGCATGCCAATTTTCAAGTCAATTGGACTAATGGTGATGTAGTTATAGCCATTTTCATGTCATAGTGCCATCAAGTGGCCAGTTGCCGCGTCCTTTTTCACACGACCACAGAATGAGCTCTTACATAGGTGTGCTAAGTTTGGTGAAAATATTGCATTCTGTTCATGAGTTATAGCCATTTTAGTAAAAGTGGGTTCACCCACTTCGAACATTTTGGCAGCCCTTAGGCGGCCGTGAATCAAAATTTCAACTTTTTTGATAGTTATTGACAATCGGACTCCGGAGAATCTCGCTGCACTGGTTTGGTTCCGATCAGGCCAAAAACCTAGGACTAGTTCACAAAAGTAGGTTTTTCAAAAAATCCAAAATACCTAAAAATTTCGACAAGCTCTTGTCCATCTTGAGTCAAGGATTCCAACGACATAAGACACTTGAGTCTACGCCTAACCGTGCGTTCACACCGCCGGCAGCGAGAGCATCAACATTCGCCTTGGCCGCCCTGCCAACAACGCTGTACTGTTTGTTCAAACCGCCGCCGATGGGAGGGTCAAAGCAGAGCCAAAGTAAAAGACAAGTTGCGTCAACCAATCAGAAGCCTCTCAAGCGAGGACCTCTACATTCGAATTGGTTGCCGCCGAACCGCGTCATAGCTCATTACCATAAAGTTAACCTGATTTCAACTCTCCTCGCCGCTCTCACTGTTCAAGACGCGCCGCTCTCGCCGGAGCTCGCCGCCGGCTCTCATTGAAAATGAATGACTAGCGTCACTTTGACGCTCTCGCCGCCAGCGGTGTGAACACACAGTAACAGTTTAGGAGTTATAAGCGATTCCGTATTTTTCACCACTGCAGTGACCCCGTCAGGCCGAACGGGGTGAGCCTTTGGGGACGTTGTAGGTGGTGAGTTTGAAGTCTCTACGACTTGCGGTTTGATCTGCCTGATCACTTTTAGGGAGGAATGCTGATCCTTGGAAAATGTAACAATTACAATAGGGTTTCAGCCCTACGCGCTTGAATAATAATAATTGTGGACCATTGTTTTTTTTTTTTTTTTTTTTTTTTTTTTGCTTGTTTGTTTTTCTTGAAATAAGGTGTATTCTGTTCATTTTTGGACTATGATGTGCCGTGTGGCCACTATGCAGACGTCATGAACAAGGTGCCGCCGATCTCCCCTCTCAGGCTAACGTTGCTAAACTACAAAACCCAGCAAAATAAAACACTCAAAGGATTAGAACAATTTAGAAAGCACACCCCCATCCTTTCAAATGTGCTTTCTTTTGCGCCGCGGCTGTTTCTCCGTACCCAGCATGGGCTCCGCTTTGTGGCTTTTAATAACTTGCCTTTCTTAGCCACTACCCCCTGAGACACTTTTTTTTTTTCAGCATTTCTATCTCTCCCCCTCACTTTATTTGTGCCGCCCTGTTTCTACCTACTAGCAGCTGCAAGGAGGAGCAAAGCCTATATGCAGCAGAGGCGGCAGCAGCAAATTTCTTCCAGTTGCTCGACGCGCTAATCCTCCCCTTTTCTTCGCAGCTCAACCATTATATTGCAGTTTCATTGACTGGGAGGTGTTGTGTTGCAGTGGAATCAATAGCTGAGGGGATCCCAGCCCAACGATTAGCTTGTCAGTCAGGCCTGTGCAGTGGGAAGGGAGGGGAGGCAGCGTAAATCCTGGAATACCAGGGGCCACCAGCATAGAGAGGCAGGAATGCTGAGAGCCGTTGAGTGCTCCGCACCACCTGTTGTGGAAGGCAACATGTGCTGTATGTATTAACCTTTCTGCTACTGTGGTTTAACCACTGGCCGCTACAAGGCCAACACCACAGTCTGGGGTGAAACATGTCACACACAACGCATGCACACGCTTTCACAGTCAAAACATCACACCAAAACATCATGTTCTGCATATTTTGGAGATAAAGAAATGCACAATCATATTTGATGCTTGTTAACAGTTTTGCACCAACTGTAGGCAGTGCTGCGGTTTGCAGTGTGTGTGTGTGTGTGTGTGTGTGTGTGTGTGTGTGTGTTATATATATATATATATATATATAAATTCAGTTTTTATTTCAGTTAATATTTCTGTATAGGATCATCCCTCATAATAATGCTATTGAACTTTTCCAAAAAATATTGCCAATGAAAACGATAGTTCATTGAACATATATGCCTCAATAGCAGGATTTGTTTCATACTATATATAACATTCTATTAGATAAAGTAGATAAAGTCTGGGTTTTTATCACATTTTTAAGATATCAATGTTTAATGATTGTTATTTATTAAAAACAGAAGCCATCATGTCCTATGTTTATTGGTGTTCGAATAAATGTTGCGTGATTTTTGTTATTCGTGCAACCAATTCACTTGAAAACACTCACTGTGTTCACCCCCATATATACTACAAAGTAATTTGAGGGGACAGCCATTTGTAGTGGTGTTCAAAACCATAGTGGACATCATTGAGTCTCATTCAATCTCATTATATACCGCAATAATGAGTGCCCAACCAATGCACACTCATTGGCCTTTGAATACCCATGCATTGTGAGGGATGCATTGAATGAATTCCTGTTTTTCAGCAGAAGATAGTGTCCACAGTCCTTCCGACGCACTGTCTAAATTCTTTTCACTCCTTCAAGTGGATTATATTAGTGGATTAATGTTGGAAATAGTAAATGAGGGTATTTCAGGTACAGCCACAGATTTATTTAGGGACAAAACAATTGAGTCATTGAATCATTTACTCATTCAGTTTATCCAAAACCGCTGATTCTTTCAGGAACAAAACAAGTTACTGCTTTTATAAATGAGTCATTGAATCATTTACCCAGTACATTTGTGCAAAAACCATTTAATCATTCAGGAACTAAACTCTCTACTCTGGCTTTGTATAAAACTACTCTCTTTGGTGGAATAAAAACAGTTACATAGCAGGAACTTCTTATTTAATGAACTGTTTTATGAAACCAATTTCATACAATTGGGCTTCATCTCAGAAACAGATCAAGCCATCATTACATTCTAATGTGCTGTTTTTAAATTAGTAACAAAAGCTTAAACTAGCAGATCCTGAATTCAAGGTTTACCACAAAAAAAGTCTTTGGGACACTTATTTACATACTTGTTCACTGAACTGTTGTATAAAGCCTTTCTAAATATATGGCTAGTGCAGTCATGTTACTAGGTAACTAGATCTAGATTTAAAAGGCTATTATATGCTTTTAAGCAGAATTAAACACTATTTTTGTGCCCAAATATACAGTATACCCTTTTATTAAAATAATATGTGATTTTTAGAAATAAAAATATTAAACTATGAATTATTTTAATTTACATAGTCTTTAACCTACTGTAGGTCTTTCAACAGAATCAGAGAAACACAGAATTTGTATAACTGAACTTTTGACTCAAGCCTAGATAAAGATAAAGCCCTTGAGACAACTAGCCTCAGTCTCTTATAGCATAATGCATTCACTCATTCATATTCATTGATTGATTTGATTGATTCATTCATTCATTCATTCTCCACTGTATTGTGTAGACATGCCAATCTGTTTTTAAGGCAGACAGGAAAAAATGATCCACTTAGCATTGCTCTGGCCTTGGTGTCATATTGGTTTTGAAGCATTAAATCAATTCTTCTGGGTCTATCCCATGAGACAATGGGCTTAGTCTTATTTCAGTGTGGAGAAAAGGAAATGAAACTGTACACTATTTGTGTATGAGCCAAAATTACAGTGAATTTAGCAAGAACAAATCAGTGCCCTTTCAAAAATACTTGCCTACTATTGTGGACAGTTCATCGTCAATACAATGTCACATGATGTTTGAACAAAGACAACACTGTCTTTTTATTGGTTAACTTGAATTATATTTTTACTAAACTGACTAATGACTCTAAACTGACTCTTCATTTAATCAGGTTATCATCAGTTTATTTTTTTTTTGTTATCCATATTATCATTATGGTGATAGACATCTTTTGCTGAGTCAGACCAGTTAAGACATCACAGCAGTTTGTGCTGAGTGATCCTCTGAGCTTACAAATCAGGGTGGACAAGAGCGTGTCTTCAGCCTCCACATGAGATCAGTGTCACTGACAGTGTGAGTGAATGCACATGTGAGACACTTACGAACGTACTTTTCTGCCTGGCAGTCAGTGTGCAACCCTCTTAACATGACACCCCGTGCTCCTGAAAGTTGACCTCACATACTCTGACCCAAATCACTTTGTTTTTCTTTAGATCTATGACTTATTCATCATTTGACCCTTTGAATAAATGATGGTAGGTTTAAAATACACCCTGCCCATATGTTCTGTCCTTTCAGGAAGGTCAAAGATTTTTAAATGTTACTGAACTTGGAGTGAAGCGACAGTCATATTTAGCATATATTTGTAATTGTTATAAATAATATCCCAATGTGTCTGTACCAATATATTAGTTATATTATTATTGGGATACAATTTTGGAATCATTTAGATTTTCATTGTTTTTTATTATAAAAAAAAATCATATATATAATTTTTTATGCTAAATAGTAGTATAAAACAAGTATCAATTATTGGTTGGCTTTAGTCTTAGAATCTAGGACTGTAAGATTTTTTTTTTTTTTTTAAGACTTTATTCTGTGTCATTAAGCTTGTCTCTTCTGCCATGTGTGTCCTTAAAACTGGCTGATTTCAAAGTCCCATCTGAGAGGATGAGCAGCCATCTGACGGCTGGAATTAATGAGTGGGGACCTGCAGTGGGTTGGCAGGTAGCGGGGGCAAACAGAACAATGAGGCCTGTTGCTTGTAATCACTTGAAGCTGCTGTCATTAGTGTAGGCCTGATGCAGGACCAGCGTGGGCTCAGCACAGAGAGGGCCAGGCAGGAAGTGTTGGCCAGCTGCTGCCAAGCTGTCATCAGGAGGGCAGACTGCTGAGGTGGGGTTGGGCGTGGTGGGGGGGCTGAGGGCACTGTTGCAGGAGCCGCTGGTGTCAAGGGCAGAACATAGTGTCCTGATGATTAGTGTAGATTGTGTGAAAGTGTGTATGATTATATGTCTGTATGTTAGCATGGTGTGATTTTATTGTGGCACTAGGCCGCATTTTATGTGTGTGAAATCGCTGATCAACACTTCTGCATTAACTCTTTTGGCATGCAGAGTCAAAAAAGGAGCACCTATTGTTGGAACACAACCTTTTTAGGTTCTAGTTAAATGTTTGTGGTACATGATCTCTGTGTCTGTTGAATGAGCAATTATTTATCAAGACGATACTTATAGGCTGTTCCATAAAAATATTCCGAATGTCATGATCTTTCCATGACTGACACCCAAAGTGTACACAGAGTTGTCATGACAATGTCATGACAACTCTTCTGGAGTGTTTGGCATGGTAATGGGTATGATATGTTGATATGTTTGGTTTTGGTGGAATAGATCTGTTATTCTACTGCTGCTTTTATTGCTGCTGCTGCTGCTGCAGAGCAAGTACAGGACTTGCTACTGCCAATGCGCACATGACATGCTGCTGCTGTACAATATAGCATGCAGATTTATACAGGTGGAGCTGGGGAAGGTGGAGGGTTTCTGAAAGCGCGCTACACTACTAAGGCAAATGCTACCCAAATATTTTGAAGGCTGAGCAGCAAGCTCATTGGCTACTGATACAGCAGGAACTAATCAGCTGTGCCCGATAGATAACGATGTGATTACGAGTAGGTTGAGTTAAAGGACCTATTATAATGTGCCATCTAGAGTTTCATGACAGAACTTTGTATATATGAGAGAGAGTTTTGCTTTTAAGAGAGATGTTTTTCACTATGAGAAAATGGATGTGGTGTGAGAACAGTGTCAATTGCGTTAGAGTTTGCTGCCCTGATTTAAGTTGATGTATAATACAATATAATATATAAATATAGGCTAACACTTAATTCCTGTACAAACTGATATGCTAGTCAAAAACCAGAGAATATGTGCTGTCCTTTAACTGTCATTGTTTCTGAGTTCTCCAAGAGTTTGAAGTGGACAATGGTCTATAAAAGGCATCAGTAAAAAAAAAAATAATAATAATAACTTCACAATTTCAGGAAAATGTAAATGCTTAATATTTCCTGCTCAATTACTTACATACTGATAATATATTTTGTGTTAGGTCAATTATCCGTGTCTGCGGTATGCAGTAGACGCACCCATCTCAACGACTTCTGTATATTACTTGTCCTGTGGGAAAAAAAAAAACTCTGAGAACTTCCAAAGTAACAATTAAATTACGTAGATATATCATAAAAACGAATCCTGTGTGACTGAAACGCTGCAAAACAAGTGCTTTAAGGTCAAGGTTTTGGCTACCAGTCAATGATGCCCTCTGTCAGTAGGAAATACCAATATGGCTGCTTGAATACTTCCGGTGGCATTTTACAACGCAATGAGTTGTCATTTATATAGATCAGTGGGTGTGACTGGTTTCAGCATACAGTCATGACTAGCTAGTTTGTTTCTGAAAGCCTGGCAACTGGTGCTGCAACAGTATTTTTAATAATGCAATTATTAATGCATTATTAAATTAATGCAATATATATATTGGCACATTACATGGTACCGCTCATGCTGATTGTTTCCTGTTTACTCTCAAATTGTCTCTATCAATAAAGTGGTAAAAAGTTGATGTATTGTTAGACATTCTAAACTGCACAGTATATACCATGGAAATCTGTGCGTGTCCTATATGTCCTCTTAATATATCAGGACAGGGCTAAGCTGGTCTCTTGAGAGTCCTTATGGAAAGGTCTGGGAGAATGTTGGAGGTTCTAAGGAGAAAACCTTCTCAAGAGGAAAAACATAGCAACGTGTTAAGTTATTAAGCCCCACTTTGGGCAGTGTGTGTGAAACAAGCTCCCACAAGGGTGGGTGAGAATCCCTTAACTCACATTACCCCTCCCCTTAGCTTTGTCTCTTTTTCAGGACTAGGTTAGAAGGGTCACCCTCTTCATGTGGATAGGTCCTTTGGCCCAATTACGCTGCTACAGTGCTCAATTAGCCACAATCCCTTCTTTTCAAGGTGATGTTTGAAAGGGCTTTACATTTTTTAAGGTCTAAAGAAAGAGCGGGGACCCCCAAAGTGAGATGAAATTAGGGACATAAACGGAGGCTCAACCTAAATCATTGTCTGTGAAGTGCTTGCTGTCCTCAAATATTCATACACTTCTCTCACTCTTTATCTCTTTGTCTGCCTCACTTTAAATATCAAGGATGGCCTGGATTTTTTCATATTTCAAAAATATGTGATATTCCTTTGTTAAAAAGGAATATTTGTCCTTACTGTACTGTCCTTAAGGTTTGTTATTTCGCAAATTACACTCTTATTTTCTAGGCTGTTCCATAGCATTCTCTAGTTTAAAATCGATGGTTGGGAAATGACAAGGGTTTTCTGGGTCAGTACCGGCTCTGAGATGTCTAGGTAAAGAAAGTAGTTCAGGTATCATAGGCCCTGTTTACACTTCGTATTAAGATGCGTTTTGGTCGGTAGATACAGATGTAAATGGGGTCTAAAACATTTTGAGCTTGTCCACTTTCAACCACTACCAGAGGTAGGTGAAAATGCAATTAAGCGGTATAACACGGTTAGAAGACGTGGGAAGAAGGAGGCGGGAACCGATGAACATTCAACGTAACTTTAATGTAAAATAAACAAAGAACAAAACGAAAGTAATGCCGGCAGACCCTCGCGGACGTCTGCCGGCCACACAAACATAATAAAACATAAAATAAAGTCCAGGCTTGGTCCTCTCTCGTCCTTCACTGACGTCGCTCCTCCTTTTATGCCTCCAGAGCTCCTCCGTGAGGGACTCAAGGCCGGCGCGCCTCGCAGGTGATGCTCATTATCACTCGCGTCACCGGCCTCGCGCCGTTCCCTCACGGCTCTCGCCCGCCCTGCTCGCCACAAGTGGATTTCTTTTGCAGTGTAAACACTCATGTCAGTGCGTTCGAAGAGCCTTAAAAGTCCACTCTACGCGTAAACATTATGGGAAACGTGCTAGCCAGACAGGATTCAAATTTTTGTGGCTGAAGACAAGTTTGGTTTCAAAACATACCAAGCACAATGTTCTTTCACCATTCCTGATTTCTAACATGCACTCACCATATTCCGCATGATTTTGTGAATCAGAGCAGAAACTAACGCTGCTGTTCTTCATGTTTTTCCGTTGTCTCTGGTCGTGATTATATATAAATTGCGCAAGCTTATTTTGTCCATTAGATTGAAAGATCTGAAAAAGCCCATACATTTACCCGTCTATAGACCCTCCCCTCGAAGAAATCAGGACAGAAGTGGTCGAAAGTGGACAAAAGAGACGGATTAAAACACCAGGTGTAAACGGGAATGCATCTCTTTCATCGACTTGTCATCTGATCGACCAAAGCGCATCTTAATACCAGGTGTAAACAGGGCCATAGGCTCAATTAAAGGCAGGAATGAACCTTGTTTATTTATAAGCAATATGGAGTGAAGCAGAAAATATATTGTTAAACAGCAGGAAGTCTCCAGCCATTGGCAGAACGCCCACCGGAGCTGGGATTGACATATGCAGAGTAACATTCCCAGGCCCTTAACTGCACACCTTCCCCGTCCCCACCTAAATAAATAAAATAAATAAATAAACGATAAGTAACGTTCTTATAAGATGTATTTGGAAACATTGATTTTGGTGGAATCTCGAGTGTTGGCTGAATGGCTTTAGATTCATGGCACATAGTTCATTCTCTATACACAAACACCTCGAGCGAAGTCCAAAAACCTCTGTGTCTGCCCATCCATCTCTCTGTGTTGGCTGCAGTGTTCAGTGACTCACCTGCCAAACTTTTTGTCCTCTTGTACTGTAAAACCCCACACCACCAGATGTAACAGAAACCCACTGTTCATGTGTCAGATGTTACTAAACTGCATTGTGGAAGTGACACCTTGTTATCTTGCAAGAGAATTATAATGACTGTAACAGCTCCTGTTTTCTATCCTCAGAGGAACAGATCTTGAGAAATGTTCAGCTTGGGGTAGAAATGGCTGATGTTTTAAAGCTTAAAAGAAGAAAGATTTGGATCTCTGTCAGATTGAACACCAGATCAGGTACAGTGTGATTTGAAATAATATTAGGAGATTTATGACATCCTTTTAAATTTTTACTGATATTTTCCCACCGCCTATATACATTAAAAATATAAGTGACCTAAGGCTTTCATACAACCTGTGTATGGTAGATTTTGCAGTGGTTAATCTGTTATTGCTCTCCTGCGTGTTGATCTGTGCAGCTTATACTTCTTGATTTTTACAGGCTGACTTGTCTGTCTCATCAGAAGCAACACATGTGAACAGACGGCTAGCAGCATGGTTTAAAAAAAAGAAAGAAAAAAGCTTACATGCGTAATACAACTCGCATTCTGTTGTGTCTGTGCCCTGTTGAGAAATTATTTGTCTATGACAATAGTCAATATATCATTCCTACTGTAAAATCTGCTGTTATCAGGGCTGTGTTGTCTTTGTAATTTCACTAAAAAAGCACACCATGCTGTTTTCCAAAACAGAAGGAGCTTTGGTTACACATTGCAGTCATTCTAGGAAATGTACTACTTTTCCTTTGTAGATTGATTGATTGATTACAGGATGACTCACACACTTTGACTCATATCTTGGTTATATATCAATAAACACCTCATCACATACAACAGTATATGCTATTACTTTTCTCATTTCCTATTAGAAACTCATACTTGGTATTTGTGTAGGATTTTCTGTAACTTACAGTGATATATTACAGTTATACGTCTGTAGTTGGTTGCTGGATAAGATCCCCGTGTGCTTTGTAATCCTGGCTGCATATGTCTTCTGGTTACATTCTATTACAGGTGTCTAACTACCTCCATATTACAACTGTCACTGTTATTCTTATAGGAGTGGCATGCAGTTAACCCAAAATCAAAGCCTGTAATTTGTGGCTGATGGTGCACTTTGAGATCAGGCCAATCTCACTGCTCCAGGCGTCTATGAGCGAGACTTGATTAGGCCAAATTACATATGGGAGCGAGTGCTGTAACCACAGCTCTGTTCAGGGTGAAAGTGAGTGAGTATGTGGGCTTTGGGTGTGGTGTGTGCGCAGCCTCGTGATTTATGCACATTCATATGCAAAGCAAAAGCCCAGTATGCTATTTAGATACTTGTTTAGATTGTTGACTTGTAAAGTTCTATCAATTTGTTACATTTACTTATTTGATAAATTGCCACTTTTGCCACATGTATACTCCCCTGAAGTCACTGCGGTGAGAAGAACAACTGTTTTGAATCGGGAGTCCACCCCAGCTCCCTGTTTTATCTGCGTAACAAGTGCCGTCATGAGCCTGGGGGTAAAAGCAGCAGATTGTATCAGAGCTCTGGTGCAAAGGAGAGGGTGGAAGCAGGTGGGGGGAACGGACAGAATCTGGACCTGGACTCTGGCCATGTGGCTTTCCCAACAATACCACACTACACACTGAAAATATGGTCAGATGCAGATTAAATGATTTGATTAGTTTTTAAAGTGATATCATATTGATAACATGTTGCACAATACACATTGTTTCAAAGCAGCTTTACAGAGATGAACTTGCCAAGTAGAAATGTACAACCAGCAAACTCTGCTTTGTATCTTCAAATGTACCATAATGTTGGAGCCCATAGCCTTGTTGGCAGCACTTCGACATATAGCGCAGCTGCGGTGACCCGAGTTCACATGATGAATCAGAGCCCATAATAAACCATGGCCAGTACTCATATAAGGACAAAGCACATGGTCACTCTCACAGAACAGCAATTGCGAAACACTCATGCAACTAAAATATACCCGATGTGCATAACAAAAAATAAGAACAAATCTGTTTAAATAAAATATAACCATATGTGATGCATCACACAGGGACCTTCTTTTTCTGTTTTTAGTATGTGATATTGTAGCCTACAGTTAACTAATTAGTAGGGGGTTTTTTTAGTGTAGCAATTTTACAATTTTTTGGGTTACACTTTATGTTAAGATGTTCTTTTTACACTGTAATTATACATGTAAGTACCAAGTAATATTAAGTAACTACATGTACTTACTATAGGGTTAGGATTAGGTTTGGTTTAAGGTTAGTTGCATGTAATTATGCACAATTTATAGTTATTACTATAGTAAGTACATGTAACATGTAACAAGGACACTGTAATATAAAGTGTTACCATCTTTTTCTATAAAATTTACAAAACAAAATGACTGTGTAATTCAAAAATGCCTTATTTTGTCATTTTCACTGCTTGTAGGGTAAAATATTAGCTTTATTAAACATAATAATCTAAGAGGATTTTGAATTATTCAGTTGATGTTTTTTTTTTTTTTTTTTTTTTTTTTTTTGTCTGTTTATTGTGCTTTACACTCAAAACGAGTATTGACTTGTTTCTAATTTATGTTAACTGTGAAGGTAAAAATGAAATGTGATTCTCTTGGGATCATGTTTAGATGAGAATATGGTTTCCCAAAAGATTCATTATATTCTAAATAAGTCTGTATTTTTACACTGTATTATTTTCCACTTTATTGATAAGTGCTAAAGCTCAGGGGATAAGCAGTGCTGCCAAGGAAGCCCCCTCTTGACACATACACACACACACACACACACACACACATCTTTCACATCCCATCTCTTCTTGAGGAATTAGAGAAGAGACAAAAGGCTGAACATTCTTTAAGTCCCGTTGGGCGGTGAATAGGAACGTTTCACGTGTCAGAGGAGTGGTGTTTCCTATAGATTCATTAGCCTCTTCATTCCCCCCCCCCCCACCCCCCTCCTCCCTCGTCCTTCCTTGCCTGGGCCCCTTTCACTTTCTGTCACTTTTCTCTCTCACCCTTTCGCTCCCCCAGCTTTTTCTTTTTGTTTGCTGTCTACAAGAGGGTTTTTAGCACAAGCAGTGTTTGTAATTAGCTCCTAGTGCTGTGCTGGAGCATGTTGAGGTGGGTGTTTATACGATGAGCAGGTCCTCTTTCTCACAGTTACTGTGAAGCTAAAACAAAGGTCTGCTTTTTTTCCTTAGACAGGGTGAAGTGGAAAAAAACGGGGCTACAATATGTTCAGAAGTGCCACTGGAAAATATTACAGAGCAGTTTTTATTAATAGTAAGCATAGATCGCTAATGATTTAGTGTTGTTACAGTTATTACAATCTTTCAAAATCTAACTGAGGCATTGTAGTAACTTTTTTTTCCCCCCCGGTTGATTACGGCAAAAATGAAAATACTAAATTTTAATGACATTACAAATACGATTTGCTTTCTAAACTCTAAAAAATGCTGGGTTAAAAACAACCCAAGTTGGGTTGAAAATGGACGAACTCATTGATTGGGTTGTTTTAACTCAGCGGTTGGGTTAAATGTTTGTCCAAACTGCTGGGTAATTTTATTTAACTCAACTATTGTTTAAAAATTACTGTATTGCTTGCTTAAAATGAACCCAAAATATGCTGGAAATTAACATTTATTAATGTTTAATAAATGAGCAATGAATAATAATTAATCAATAAACATTATTAAATAGCTTATTAATCAATTTTCACCTTTTTATTATTATTGTTGCATCTAATTATGTGTCTGATTTTTAATTTCCAACCTATTTTGGGTCCATTTTAAGCCAGTCATATAGTCATTTTTAAAGAATAGTTGGGTTAAATAAAACTGCCCAGCAGGTTGGGTAAACATTTAACCCAACCACTGGGTTGTTTTTAACCCTGCAGTGTACAGTGGAAAATATGAGGAAAATATTTTACATTTTTAAAAATTGTAAAAATGAGGGAAGAAGAAAACACTAAACCACAACTACAGGTTTTATTTTACTAAGCAAAAAAAAAAAAAAAAAAAATCCCTCAGGAAAAAGCATACATTGACTATAACATAATCAGTTATTAATATCCAATATACGTAATATATTTTTATTTTTATTTTATATTATACATTTTTCCCCCCTCCATACAATGAAAGTTGTTTTGACCTCATTGACTTTCATTGTATGGACATAGATTTTCAAGTATCATAAGTATACATTTATACCAAGTAAACCTTCAAGTATACTAAATTTCCATTAGGATGATATTTAGATATTATTCCGATGATATGTCCCACTCTTTAATATAGTGTACAACGTTTTACTTCCTGAAACTATATGGTCTGCTTTTTGCGGACACGTTCAACAAATTTCCATCGTCCCTCTCTGGGTCAGAGTTCATTCTCTCTGGGAAAGCTGTGGGCGTTATTCTCAAAGCCTTTTTTAAAATCCATCCACTGTTTTTTCTTCCTCTTTTTTTGTCTTCTTCCTTTTTCACAAGCATTGCATTTACTACAGCACTGCCGGAGCAATCCATTATTGTGTCATGGTTCTTGGTCCATTGCGGCCCAGCAGCATGGCACTACAGCTTGTTTTAATTTTAGCTGGGGAAAGCCAGGACCACCGCTCCAGTCCCCCGCTTCTCCAGATGTGCCTTGATCAAGGGAAGTTGACTAAGCGCTTTGTGTCCTTTAAGACACTAATGTGATTATGTCACATATTTTCAGCTGATTCCCATCGCTATTGGTCTTTGTGTGGGGTCCCCTACTCAATGGTCTCTATCAGGCCTGTGAGCTGGGAGATTTTTCTCTTTGCAAAGTCTGGTTCCTAGCCAACCTGTGTAAATTGAGTGTGAGAGTGTGTGAATTTGGCTGAGCTGACATGCAAGGGTGTAAGAATGTTAGTTGACTGCGTATTTTGTACTTTATGCAATTCAAATCACACATTAATATTTAAATCAGTAATAATGAGTCACATGATACTGGCCAAAACAATTCTCATTTTCACATATATTAATAAACATTTCATTTGTATTCAGTAGTTATGTTTGGGTTTTCTGTAGATGATAAGCTATTGTGAAGCTGAATCTATCTAATTATCAGCTGTGTGTGCATTCATGTTTATTTACATTGCAGTGCAGTGTGGGTGTCAAGTATCTGTTAGAACAAAGATGTTTATCAAAAACAAAAGCCTCCACTAGTCACCCCGGAAGGCCTGAAAAACATTAATTGGGATACTAAGAGTGAAAGTTGAGTAGCAAATCTTGTTACCTCAAAATCTATGTTTGAGATGATAGAAAAATATGGCTTTCTCTAATATTACTCCATCTATAATGCACTCTAAAAATTCCGTTTTTGAAAATGCACAAACCCAGCGGTTGGGTTAAATGTTTGCCCAATGTTTCCTGGGCAGTTTTATTTAACTCAACTATTGTTTAAAATTACTATATGTCTGGCTTAAAATGAACCCAAGATAGGTTGGAAATTAAAAAGCAGACACATAATTACTACAGGCAACAATAATAATCAAAAGGTGGACATTTATTAATAAGCAATTTAATAAATGTGTATTGTTTCATTATTATTTATTAAACGTATTAATAAATGTTCATTTATTAAACATATTAATAAATGTTAATTTCCAACATAATTTGGGTTCGTTTTAAGCCAGCAATACAGTAATTTTTAAACAATAGTTGCGCTTAACGAAACTAGAATTTTTTGGTGCGTAGGTTGTGACAACTTGCCCCACATGGGACTTGTAGTCATAAAAGGTAAGTAAAACAAATTATGTTCTATGCTATTTATGTACCACCATATTGCTTCCAAAAAATGATATTTTGACTTTATATGAATGTCTATTTAAATGCTGGATTGTTTCAACCCAAATTTGGGTCAAATATGGACAAACCCAACCGTTGGGTTACAAATTGAACCAAATGGTTGTGTTTGTCCATACTTGACCCAAATTTGGATTGAAACAATCCAGAATTTTTTAGAGTGATAGTGTTATCTTCATAAACAACCCATTAGAATTTTGCCATATATGGAGCAAATGGCTGAAATGAAGATATTCATACACTGAAAAAAAATATTTTCATGATTTGTCATCACAACAGTTTTTAATTTTTTCAACTTAGATAATTAATGTGTTTCAGATAACATAATATTTTGAGTTTCTGTTGATTAAACCAATCGCCTTCATTGTATTAACTCAAATTTTAAAGTTCAATGAACTCAAAAGTTTAAGGCAACCAGGAAACTTACTTTTTAAAGTTAAACCAACAATTATTTTTTAACATTTAAAAACCGAATGACATAAAGCTAGATCTGACCAGTGCTCAAGAAGTGAATGGACTCTGTGTATCTGGAGTGACTCATATATCATAAAGTGGTACAGTATAATGCAGATAAGAAAGAAAAAGATGGGGCCACCAACAAAGGTAGCTATTACCGGTTTACTAGGAGACTTACAGTACGGCTTTCTCTGTCTATATAATTATTTACTATTTTGGAATTCTGCTTTCACAAAGGAACGAAAAACTGAGTGGATTGTAAAATAAATGGCTTTGGATAAAGGACGAGCTGAATTTAGGATTTAAAACTTGGCACGGCTGCTTGTTGAGTGTGAGAGAGAGAGAGAGAGAGAGTGATGGTGAATCTAAAAGAATCGAGTGAATAGAATCCGGACCCTTTAGGGCTTTCAAGGTTTCCAGGTGTCAGGTCACCATTCTTGAAATGATGGGACAGCTGATGTTGGATATTTATTTATTTTATTTAAAAATGTGAGAAGCCGTTGGAGTGCAGCTCACTCCCTTTCAGTGAAAAGATGAGACACGTTCTGAAAACACTGAGCACCCACAGCCTTTAAAAAAACAACCTTGCTGTTTGAAGGCCTTTCCATCCTCGAATGAAAGCTATTGAACAGTCCCTGAACCTCCCCCTTTTGCCCATCCATTTGGTTGGATGGCGGGGACCACTCTCATAATTAATTGCATTTCTTTGTCGATGAATGTAATATTAGTGCATAACACATTCAGCAAAGACGAATGGAGATTAATTTGAGTTGCTGGATTATGTTTCCATTTACAATGAGATACCTCACATTGATGAATACCTCATTGTTTGAAATAAGTGTCTGCCTCTCAAGGTTGGTTTTTGTATAACTTGGAGAGGGGGCTTATTCTTCAAATGTCTCATAAATAAGCACAGAATATATCCACACTGCCTCTCCAGGGCTGCGTATGTAGATCGAAGAGACCATTGGTGTTTACCTAGGCTTACAATGGTTTTGGGAAACACAGCCCAGATCATTTATTCATTTACTGAATAAAATACATTTTTGAGTGTCTAATCTTAATCCAAATTGCTGAATGTTGTAGGCCAAAGGTCAATCTATCTCTGTCTTATCTCACACAGTTTTCTTTCCGGAAAATAACATTGCAAACAAGTCATTCTCCTATGACCTTCGCCTTATCACATTTCCAGGCATCTCTGCACAGTCATCATAGGCTAAGGTTCATGCCACATTGCTCTGTCAACAGTGAAGTGGCACTGACCTGTGCCTCTATGTATAAGAGAACAGCAATTCTTTGGTTCATTTTTTTTTTATTTCTTTTTTAGCATCAATGGTGAAATGGTGGTGAACGTGATTTCACCAAGTACAATGTGATCCTGAATCAACACCTTTGTTGATCCTGGAACAACATTGCAATCAGATTTGAGGGACAGTTTGTCAAATTTAGGCTTACAACTAGGTGCTTCTATATCATTTCCCTCTGATTTTAGGGATAAGTTATGGGTAGGGTTAGGTTTAGGGGTAGGGATAAGCTTAGGACTAAATTTCCAGAACAAAATGTTGTTCCAGAATCAACACAATGTGTTGATCCAGGAACATGTCTTACTTGGCAAAATCACTGTGATTGAGAAAGGGTACACTGTATTTTTTTTCTTCTTAAAACAAAGGGGCCATTTACTTGACACTGAAAACTGAAAACTTTTTATTTGTTGTTATTTTGGCTATTCATTTACACAACAACAGCTTTTTGGGGGGCTGAAAATGCAAGCTTTTGAAAATGTGTTTCAAAGTGCAAGTTTTTGAAAAGGATACCGTTATCATCACTGTATAAACTATAAAAACTACAAATTTGTCAAAACAGTGACATCATGCACATCATTACGTGTTCAGTCTATAGGCACATAGTGTTTCTTTTCAAAGTGACAGCGCCAACTACTGGCCTGGCAGCATAATACAGCATTTCTAGTCATTTTCGCAGATCCGTGGGAACGGGGATCATTTTGACCATGTTGTATTCTGCACAAAAAAAACACAAAGGAAAAACTTTTCCTTTTTGGTACATTGTTGTCTTGTAAACTTACCTTAAAGGAAAGGTCATTTTAACAATTTGCTTCATAAAATTAAATGGTTTTATTCAAGTCATATTATTTAATCTGACTAAATCAACATGACAAAGTAGGTTACTTCAACCTTATTGGAAATTGAGGTCAAAATGGCTGGTTACCACTTTTTTCAGTGTACTTTTAAATATAACTATATAATATAACTATATAATAAATTTATATTATATAGTTATATAGTTTTCATCTAAATCAGAAGTGTATACTTCTGAATTTCTTTTTTTTTTTTTTTTAAGTGCTTTTTTCAGTGTTTTCAAAGTTTTTAAAGGCACAATTCACCCAAAAATGAAAAGTGTCATAATTAACTCACCCTCATGTCATTCCATAATTGTATGACATTCTTTTTTATTTGGAGCACAAAAGAAGATATTTTGTCCACAAAATAAAGGTCAAAGTGCTCCAGTGGTGAATGGACCTCAACATTCTTCAAAATATCTTTTGTGTGTGTGTGTGTGTGTGTGTGTGTGTGTGTGTGTGTGTGTGTGTGTGTGTGTGTGTGTGTGTGTGTGTGTGTGTGTGTGTGTGTGTGTGTGTGTGTGTGTGTGTGTGTGTGTGTGTGTGTGTGTGTGTGTGTGTGTGTGTGTGTGTGTGTGTGTGTGCTTTTGTTTATATTACATTGTGGGGACCAAATGTCCCCATGATGTAATATAAACCTGAGTTCACCTACATCGTGGGGACCAGCCAGCGGTCCCCACAATGTAAATGGGTTTATAAATCATATAGAATGAGTTTTTGTGAAAAAGTAAAAGTTTGCACAGTTTCCTGTGAGGGTTAGGTTTAGGGGTAGGGGCAGGGTAGGGGGATAGAATGTACAGTTTGTTCAGTGTAAAATGCATTGAAGTCTATGGAAAGTCCCCACAATTCACAAAAACAAACATGTGTGTGTGTGTGTGTGTGTGTGTGTGTGTGTCTGTCTGTGTGTGTCTGTGTGTGTGTGTCTGTGTGTGTGTGTGTGTGTGTGTCTGTGTCTCTGTGTGTGTGTGTGTGTGTCTGTGTGTTCTGATAGAAGAAGAAAAAAAATGCATACAGGTTTGGAACAACATGAGGGTGAGCAAATAATGACAGAAGTTTTATTTTTTTGTGTGAATTACACCTACTGAAAACTTATCACACTTTAAATGTTACCAAAGTCCCTTTCAAGAAAAGTCTGTTCACTCTGCGACCATATTTGCAACACCTCCGGGCAGCTAATTCAGGCATCCAAGACCGAATCCTACCTACTTGAATGGGGGAATCTTGAAATCTTAAAAATCTTAACTGCTTGCCAAACTAAATTAAATAACTTTTTTTTTTTTTTTTAAATCAACAACAAAATCTGACATGAATGTCCCATAAATGTCGTTTCTTAGCGCTAAAAAAAAGCTTATTTCTCAGGCTGGACTAGCCAATGGCCATGTGCAGTCCTAAGCACGATATGGGAACCGGAGCTTCTAACGGCAGCTGCAGTGACTAAATGACTTAACCTATAAGTGATCGGCTCTTTTATTTAGAAGGCGGGACATATTCCAACATATTGCGCATTGCAGTTTCATTGCAGATCCCCATTAATAAGTAATAGGAGTGCACCTTCTTTGCATATCTATTTCATGTTACTAATAAACATTTCACACTCTAGAACTACAAATACCCATCATGCTTCACACACTCCTACACTGCGTGCCCACTTTAAATACACCACCTTTTGTCCCAGAATGGGGAAGGGAGAGGTATTTGTCAATACATAAATCAAATAAATAGAAAAATTGCGTTACTTATTTGAAAAAGATGCTATAATGCATTACATGTTACTTGAAACATAATTTGATTACGCCATGCCCACACTATTCAGATTTTTGAATTCTTCTGTTTTTCTTGCGAACAGTGTTTAAGACAGGTCAGTAGGGATTTGTGCCGTGCGTGGCGGAAGCGTGCTAGCTCTGTCTCTCTGCCATTAGAACAGAGGGATAAAGTGATCAGTGCTTGTGTCACAGAGAGGGGGAGGAATGAGCATGGATGAATGGATAAACACAATTCTTTGGGTCAAGCTTGTGCTTATTGAGTGCAAGGCCTCAGCACGTGTGTCATCGAGACACTGGGATTACAGCTGCTGTGTTCTGAACTTTGCATTGCTGCAAACTGGATAATCCATCCGTGGACAGTTTGTTAACCGCAAGAGCCACTTTCTGGGTTCATCAGTGTTGGGAACAGATTAGCGCTGGGTAGTGGATCTCATATGCCCTGGTCAGAGGCCATCCCTGAAGGGCTTAAGGGATTACGGCACAATGAATTTTCTCTCACACACTCATTCCAATCCCGGCTGATATTTAGTCAAACTAAGACTTGGCTGGATGAAATATCGGAACCGCCCACAAAGCATTACTTTGCAATTAACAAAGTGTTTCATGTCTGCAGCTGTAAAGATTGCTGTTGAGGCACACATCCACAAACACAACAGTCTAGATCTCACTTTAAAAAAATGCCGTTATTAAGGTTTTTCAGGCCAAAATCCTAGATATCTCCTTCTAGCCGTCAGAGTCCCAGAGACTGATCTCCAGTCAGTGCAGTTGTCCAGTTGTGCTCGGCCTGCTTTGATTACCTCCAGTAGCTTCCTCACCGCAAACATATAAGGTTGGGGGGTTTGGGGTCGGAGGCTAAGTCCCTGTTTAAAGACACCACAAGCCCGCTGCATCAACAGACAGGCCATTTGAGCGCAGGGCCTAGGATGAGATGTAATTTCCCATCTGCTTTATGGGCAGTTCTGATCCCTGGGCTCTTGTCAGCGAAGCCCTCAGTAAAGATATCATCAGTAATATAAGGAGGACTCTGGCAATACTCAGGGCCTTAAAAGGCACTTTGCTTTTGCTGGCTCTCTTGAATGGCTTAAGGAAAGGGAGAGCACAGGTCATGAGTAAACGGTTTGCAAACACTATATCGGATTGCAGACATTAAGTGGCTTAAAAGAGAGCTCAAACATTCGATTACAAATATGTGACTTCCGTCTGAAGTGCCTAAATTATTATCCTGAAACGGTGCCTGAAAATTCATCATCCTCATGTATGCCCTGTTTCCATCTAGTATTAAGATGCGGTTTGGTCGATCGGATCACAAGTAGACGTGGGAGACATAACCGTTTACACACGGTGTTTTAATCCGTTTCTTTTGTCCACTTTCAACCACTTTTGTCCTGATTTCTTTGAGAGGAGGGTCCACAGGTGGGTAAATTTATGGGGTTTTTCAGATCTTTTGATATAATGGACAGAATAAGCTCGGACAATTTACGTATGAGCACTACCGGAGACGATGGAAAAACATACGGAGAGCATCAGCTTTAGCTTCTTCTCTGAAGGCCGCAAGACCGGCTGAACGCGAGTGCAGAAATGGACAGAAATGGTGAGAGAACATTGTGCTTGATATGTTTTTAGTATTCAAACCAAACTTGGGTCTTCTGCCGACAAATTTTAAATCCCATCTGGCTAGCACGCTTTCTATAATATTTAGTGGCTGTTTGAACGCATTTGACAACATGAGTGTTTTCACTACGAAAGCAATGCGTTTTCAGCTACCTCTGGAAGTGGTCGAAAGTGGACAATCTCAAAACGTTTAACACCCCGTTTACACCTGTATTTAGCGTCTTCCACTTGTGATCCGGTTATTGTGATCTTAATACCAGGTGGAAACAGGGTCTTAGACAGATGAACCTCTTTAGTGCTCATCACCTTTTCAAACACTTCCATAGGAGTCCGTACTGAACATTCAAAACATACTCTGTATGCACTATAAACGTCAGTCGAGAATATATAGTCATTGTTTGAATCAAATCCATTTAAAAAACACCAAATCAAGTCCTAAGGCAGTAGTCGCTGAAAGTCCCTAGATTTGTAAAACCTGTGCACCCTCTAATACTTTTTGAAAGGTTTACGAGTTGGAATATTTGGAAAGAGCTCCTGCGATTGTCGTCTGTATCCATAGCTCGCTTTTGTGCAGGAATTTTTTTTTTTTTTTTTTTTTTAGCTCATTACGACCCAGCAGAACTTTGGCATGTATAATGACTTATGAGCACCCTGTTAAGTGAAGTATGTACTAAACAGCATGGGTTCTTGCCTGGTGAGTAGTTGTGGGAGCTCTAATATGAAACATTAACTTGGCTCAACCGCAGAATCACAACACATGTTATTGTTTGTTGCCAAACTGCTCTTTAATTGAGAACAACAGTAAATCTGAGGTAGAGTAATTGGCAGACTAGTTGGGAACATGTGTTCGTATCCCATGATGTCGAAGTTTGCATGGGTTACTTTTGTTATTGCTGCTGATGCTTTTTGCGGTCAGCGTATTTCAATTCTTTTGACAACTGCTGGAAGAAAAAATCTCAATTCATGAATCCAAAGGAACGTTCTGAATGAGTCTACAGCCATAATTTATTTTTATATTTTTCAGTTGCTCATAGTTTATTGGTTCATTATTGGGGTTGCGATTGCTGCTCGACTCGCATTCGGAAAGTCAAGCTCACGTGATCGTTTTGGTTTAGCAGTTGTTTGTTTTCCTGTACCCAGGCCTCTTCCTGAGAGCCCTGACCAAGACAGATAAAACGGGGAACTGTCATAAGATTATTCCACAATGAGTAAATATGAGTTGTATTTGCACAGGTGACTTCATTTTCTGGCTTTCAGACGTCTTCCTGGAATTTGCCTCCATCCCGTTTCAGTTCATCTCATCTCACAAATCAGAGCCATGCATCCCTTTTCCTGCCTCTCTCGCATTACATTTCCGCTGATTTTGGCCACTATCTCTTTTTCGCTTGTTTTCCTAAACCGCTGACACTCCCCCTCCCTTCTCACTCTTGCGATGTTTCATTATTAGTTCTTCATAATCTCTTCTCTTTGGCCCTGATCTTGATCTCATCCTCCTTGGTTTCCCTCTGTGTTTTTTTTTTTTTTTTTTAAACTCACTGGTTTCATGGCTTTCTTCCCAGCAACTTCTCTTGGAGTTTATATTCCTCCTCCGTATTCTCCAAAGAAAGCCATCTCTCTCTCTCCCTCTCCCTTCAGCCTTACTAGCCATTCTGCTTAGGAAACCCAGCTGTTTCCCTCTGTCTCTTTCTCGCTCCCTCTCGCTTTCTGGCTGGGTTTCAAATGGGAGGATTGCACTTAGAGCAATAAAAAATCTTTTGAGCTCGATGACTCTTTGTGTGAGTTGCATACCCAGATGTGTCTCCTCAGCCATGATACATTTCTTGTGTAAAACATTCTCATTAGTTACTCAACACTCCTCATTCCGGACCGACAAGGGTTTCCTGATGACAGTTTCCCCGCCCGCCTACCCTCCAGCGAACCTACTACCATTCTGTTAGTCTTGATTTCTCTTCTCTCTCTCTCTCTCTCTCTGACTCTGACTCTAACTTTCTGTCCCCTGCACCCCTCTGTGGCCCAACCATCACACGACAGAAAATGAAGTTTGCTTTGGTCCACCATATGAACGTAGCCAAGTCAATTTAGTTGGGAGCCTTAACGATAGAATTAGACTGTAATCCCCTTTAAGCTTCACTATGCTCTTGACATCATGGAAAGAGGTCTGCAAAGCCAATGTCATCATTTGATGTTGCTTAACTGTTTCACTGACACTTTGGATACCAACTATATGATTTGCACACAGTGAGGAGCAGAATGGGCAGAGCCTTTACTTCTACATGCTCCATGAAAGGAAGAAAGTAGTCTAGCATCTGAATGGTTGGATACGGCAAAATGATGTTGGCTATTTTACCTCATTATGTATTTAGCATTCATTTATTTTTATATTTTTTACTTGTTTTCCAGTATCAGCAGTCTATAAGATATTGTTTATATATATATATATATATATATATATATATATATATATATATATATATATATATATATATATATATATATATATATATATATATATATATATATATATATAATATATATAATATATATATATATATATATATGTATATATATATACTTGTTTTTGAAGGTTGTGTATTTTGTCTTACTTCAGTGATTGTTTTTTACTTGTTTTTAACTTTATAACTTGCCAGTGCATTAAGACAAAATCTCATATTAAAGATTCATTCTTTAATGTGCGTCTTAATATATTATGCAATGTTGCAGTAAATTAATTCTGTTTCAATGAGTAGATATTTTAACTGGAAATTTAAGGAAAATATGTTTAAATATGTTTGTCACATCTAAATAGACTGTTATGGATCTCATATATGGATCTATATATATAAATTATAAATATATAAATTTATTTCCATTTTAAATAATTGTATAAATTTATGACATATATCACTTTATCCTATAAAAATATTTAATACATTTAAATAATACATTTTTTTTTGTTTTGTTTTGTTTTGTTTTGTTATCTTAAACCCCCAAAATGTCAGGTGGTGCAACTGTCCAAACAAATGAACAGACTAAGAAAAGGTTGGATACGGCAAAATTATGTTGGCTATTTTACCTCTATGTATTTAAAATTAATTTAGCTAAATGCTTTTCAAATCATGATGCTTCAAAATTAGCATGCAGGCCTAATAAAAATGTCTTTTTTTTTTTTTTTTTTTTTTACTTGTTTTCTAGTATTAGCAGTGTATGAAGTATATAGCAGTGCATTGCGCTCATTAAAGGAGCGAAGGCTTGTGGTACCATCACAGAGAGGCACGAAATCACTTTCCAGAACATTCTCATTCACTGTCCCTTACTGGTGGAATGATCTTCCTGCCTTCATCCGGAATGCGGAATCCCTGGCAATATTCAAAAGACAGCTGAAAACCCATCTCTTTCGTGAGCACTTAACCTCATCTTAAAAAAAACAAAAAAACAACAACTTCTTATTCCTATCCTTTCACTTCCTCTAATCCCTCTCTATTGTATCTTAGGATAATCTGAGCACTGCCTATAACTTGTATTATGAGCACTTCTTGTCTATTTGCCTCGTCATGACGACTCGCTTGTTGTATTTCCTCACTTGTAAGTCGCTTTGGATAAAAGCGTCTGCCAAATGAATAAATGTAAATGTAATGAAATATTGTTTGAGTTTGAATTCATATTTAATACACTTAATTTTTTTTTATTTTTTTTATTTTTATTTTTTTATCTTAAACCCCCAAAATGTCAGGTGGTGCAACTGTCCAAACAAATAAACAGACTAAGAAAACTATTTAAAATGGTGTCTTAATAATAAAAAAGTAAATACTATGGCATCATTTTAGGTTTGAAAGATTTCATATGAACAAATTTTATAAATATCAGTAGTTTTAAAGCTGTTGAGATATTGAAAAACTTTTGTCCAGCACAACGGCAAACACGGCTCTTTTATTATGAATTGACAAGGTAATAACAGTAAACATGATGATGAATCATCCAGCCGACCCCAACTGATCCTTGTGACAGAATGAAAAGGTTTGTAGATCTCTCTCAAATACTGGTAAAAACTGCTAAATTGAAGTATGGATAGGTTGGTACACTTTCCATGTCAGGTGGTACAACTACAGTATATATGCATACAACTATTTGGTTGTACCGCCTGATATAAAAAGTAAAAAAAAAAGAATTTAAACACTCTGAAATGTTATTTAATAATTGAAACTTGTTTAAACACATTATTCATGACTCAAAAATATGCATTACATCAGTTTTGAAAAGATTTTTTAAAAACACCTTTTTTGAAGCTTCATTTGACCCATTTGAATATGCACAGCTGCTTCTAGATCTTTCTCTGTCACAATCTGCTCTTTTAATCCACTGTTGTATTGAATAATTTGTACCTGTTTAAACCTTAAACGTGGTTGTCTCTCAATAAATATTGCATACTTTTTGTAATAAACCATAAATTAAATGTTTTTATTATTATTATTATTATTATTATATGAAGGGATAATATTATATAACAGGGTAGTGCACAGTGTGTTTTTCTGTGCATGACAGCAAATTGTCCATATTTTTAATTCAAATTGTTTCTTCCTCATGAAGTCAATGTATCTATGAAACAATCTGAGACCACTGACATCCCAAAAGGGTATCCTGTCCTTCTATATGACATTGAATAAGTCCAGGACACAGGTACGATACATCACAGACAGCCTGCCAACTATAAACTATGATCACATGACCCAATCCACCCCCACCTCCAATATTGTGCTTGTGTCCTCTGAACTTTGACAATCGGTTTAAAGTGTGTGCTGTTTTTAAATCCAGTAAATTTCATCCATCCTATTTCGCTACCCATTATAATGCTCTGTAAAGCTCTGGAAAATTTGGTCCATTTCTGTGCAACAAATTGTTTTTGTGTGTGTGTGTGTGTGTGTGTGAAACTCCATTGGATGTATTATTTATTAAATGACTTTATTTAGGAACTTCTTTAACATTTAAAATATGCCTTGAAAATGAAAGCACCTCAACTTTTTCTATGCAATTCAGGTCACATCTTACATAATAATAAAACAAATAAGCGAATCGTATCCACATCTGACGGTGCGCTGGACTCTGTACAGAGGTCTCCGTACCCCACCGCCAGTGCGAGCTCCATTTCAGGAATGCAAATGCCTCGGGCTCTGACAGCCTGTGATTTATCTCCTCATCTATCCTTGCACACATCTGCCTTTGCCCTTGTGTCTGCCTGTTGCTCATTCCACCCTCCCTTTCTCCCTCCCTCTCCCAGGAGGCCAGGGACTCCCCTGCCTGCCCTCGGAGTTCGCCCAGGGCAGCGTTACAGCCGTCGCTGACCCCGCCACCCACCACTCCTCACCCGCCATCCTGCCAGGGTCAGACGGTGCAGTGGCGGGATAAGAGGTCCCTTCTCCCGGAGGAGAGTGGCTCTGAACTGCCACAGCGCCGGTGTGAGACTGCGAGCCGCTGCCACTACAGCCCGCTAAGTGCTTTACAGTACAGCATGAAAACACAAGTGACCTAATAACCACACTCGCTCTCTGTCAACAAGGATTACGCTCTGCCTAGAGTAAGAGGAGGCTGCTGGCAGGCAGGCAGCGCTGTGTGTGTGTGTGCGTGTGTGTGTGCGTGTGGACAAACAGAGATACAGGTTTGTTCTCCTCCTGACAGAGCTGCAGGAGAGCATCACACGAGCTGCAGCAGGGCCGTCGAGCCTCCCAACGGAACGGTCCCAAAACCCCCCGTCTAAAAGCTTTAAACAACTGCTTACAATTCCACAGCGTCTACGCTGCTCCACTCTCAACAGGCAGCGTGAGCAAGGACGTCTGCGGGCTCTCCACTGTTTGTCTCATCTTCGTGGCCTCTGGCCCCGCACGCAAACACACGCGCGCTCTTCTCGAAAACCGAGCCCCCTACATCTCGCGCGCCACCCCACCCTGATTTCTCATTTACTAGTCCACACTTGTGCGCAGGCTGCTGAGAAATGGACGCCTGGTGTGAGGTCAGGTGTGATTCATCACGCTGCGTCTGGGCGAAGAGTTGACATTCGTAAAGGCACTCGCTCTGCTGCCATTGTAATTGAGTCTCCTTGTCTTTTCTAGGACACCAGCAAATATAACTATGTCAGGACACCTCACAGCTATATATTACCCAGCTCAGTGAGATAGACAAAGGGCGAGTTATCATTTGGGCAGCAGAGAGGGAGGGAGACACATCTGGACATCTGCAAGGTGGGGCTGGGGTCCAGGACGGTGCTTTTACAAGAGGGTACGGTGCGCTAAATGAAACTCAAATGGGAACATTTTCAAGAATGCGTTCTTAGATGGGCATATGCGTATTATTGGTTAGTTGTTATAGATGTTTGGGGGGGTTTTCCGTAAAGAATTCTTATGAATTTTAAAATAGATTTATTGTAAAAATGTTATAAAACAAACATACACAATTTTATTTTATTTTATTTATACGTATTTATATTTAATGATATACTACCTTTCAAAAAATGTTAGGTAATTTTTTCAATCAATTCCAATGCTGTTCTTTTTAGTGTTGTCAAAAGTACCGACTTTGGTACCAAGTCGTACTTAAATTTTAAAAATGTGATTCTTTGAGAGCTGTTGACATCTCCGATTGGCCACTGTGTTCACGCGCTCATCAAATATGTCTGTGATTGGCTACGATGATCAACGCTTTGAAAACATGTTGTAAATAGACATCAGTGATGCTCTTCACTGCACAGATACACATCGTTGGTCATTGTAGCCAATCACAGACATATCTGTTGAGCGCATGAACAAAACAGCTAATCAGAGGTGTTTACGAATCCGCTCAACAGCGCTCAAAGTGTCACATTTTTAAAATTTCAGTACTGACTTGGTATCAAAGTCAGTACTTTTGACAACATTAGTTCTTTTGAACTTTCTATTCTTCAAAGAATCCTGAAAAAAAAGGTTTACACAAAATTATTAAGATGCACACAACTGTTTTCCAGATTGATAATAATCAGAAATGTTTCTTGAGCAGCAAATCTGCATATTAGAATGATTTCTGAAGGATCATGTGACACTGAAGTCTGGAGTGATGTATTAAAATAGAAAACTTATAAGTCATTTTAATTTTTAATAACATTTCACAATGTATTTACTGTATTTCTGATCAAATAAATGCAGCCTTGGTGAGCATGAGACAAACATTAAAAGTCTTACTCTTAACAATAGTATGAAAAATAATCAAATACAACAAATAAAAATACAAAAACTCTTACAGTTGACACAGAAGGACTGTAGAGATATAGAATTTAGATGCATAGTACAGCTCAGATACTTTAGCCTTGGAAGAATATGATGTGAATTTTTTGAGTTCATATTGAAATCTCAGACAGATACTTTGAGGTCTGTATATGGTGAGATTATTGGGTCTTTTATTTTAGGAGAAAAACCTGAAATGCCTGAAACGTTCCCCATTTCACCTCGCGTCAAATGTTTACATTTATGCATTTTATCCAAAGCATCTTACATTGCTTTCAAGGTTTGCATTTGATCAGTTCGCCTGTAAATCAAACTGATAACCTTGGTTTTGCTTTTGAATGACTACCATGTTTTTAAAGAGATCTCATTTGTGTTTTTTCTTTACTTTGTGAAGCCATCAGTTATTATCTTTCTCTCATGATATTTACATTTGTGCAGACTTTTTTCCTATTCAGCTGTGGACCCTCAGCTTGAATTCGAAAATACATTTTGTGCTGTTTTCACACGCTTTCACAGACTTTTCTCTGCGAAAAAAAAGTAGTCTTGCTAGGTCAAGACCACAGCTGGGTCATGAAGTAAAAAAAAGAAAAAAGTAAGAAATAAAATCAGGCCTGTGTTGACATTCATGGGGCAAAGGGCCTGCGCACATTTGCAGAGGTCATCGGAAAGTAAACACCTATTAATGGTTACCTGCTTGACGAACAGATAAGCAGGTCAAGGTAATGATTAAGCCACAGCTTGCTGGGTTACAGGCCATGTGTGCACAAAAGCATGCTGGGCGAATGCAGGTCTGCGTTGGTGATAAAACACAAATATTAATCGTTATAGAACAACAGCCTTTGAGCTGAGATGTATCAGAGCATCGAGACACACACACACACCTGTGAGAGCAGTAAAAAACACACTTGTCAACAGCCATTAGCACATTCATGCAGGTACTGTACTGTGGGTGGCTTGTTGACTGTACAGCACAGGTTAGAGCGAGAGAGAAAAAAGGAGGGGGGGGGGGGGTAGAGATAGAGAAAGAACGAAAGAAAAGGGAAAAGAAAAAAAAACGCTCAAGTTCACAAGGTCATTTCCAGCCCAGGGATAAAGTAAACTGAGCGAAACTGCACAAGCTGCAACTTATCAGCCCGCCTGCATGCCAGAGCTTCTCCTCTGTGTGTGTGTGTGTGTGTGTGTGTGTGTGTGTGTGTGTGTGTGTGTGTGTGTGTGTGTGTGTGTGTGTGTGTGTGTGTGTGTGTGTGTGTGTGTGTGTGTGTGTGTGTGTGTGTGTGTGTGTGTGTGTGTGTGTGTGTGTGTGTGTGTGTGTGTTTCACAAAACAAAACAGAAGATGATCGCTTTTGGTTCAAGTACTTGTATCTTCCTCCGCTCAAAAACTGTAATCATAAACTTTCTCATGATTCATGCTATTCACATAAATCTCAAACAGTTTGACTTGATGGGAAAAAACACGCTCAGTGCTGTCGTGGATATTCAGAAAACGTAATTAGAAAGTAGACTCTTTGAACCTCTCTATTTGGAATAATTCTTCAAATCGTGACCTCGAAGGAAACAAATATTCACTTTATAATTGTTATAATTGTTATCTTGGTTTGGTGCATTCATAAAATTGTATAAGCTGATCAAACATTTCCAGTGTATAGTGTTATCTTAATGAACAAAATCTTCGACTTCATGAAAGCGGATATTCAAGGCTACTTCAAGGCTTTCCACTCAGTGGCAGGACACCGACAATTCTTTTTATTTTGTGGTCTGAAAGTGTTTGTGGGGTAATCATAACCATCATGAAAATGTTTTATATAAATAAATTAAGAGTTAAAATATGTTGAGCTCTTGCGTTGGTGTAACAGAGATATTTACACTTGAATCCTCCCTGTAAACACACCCCCTCCAAAAAAAAAAAGCAATTTGACCTTTTTCCATCAATTACTTAGAGATGTGGGTGTGAGTTGTGGACATGCAGAAATTCCAGACATAATCAAAGTAACAGCTAATAACACTTTGCCTTTTCAACCAGAGCTTTTAATATTGCAAAAAGTGCACTACTCCACTGCACTACGAAATCCTCAAGAGCTTAATTCAAAATGTTGTTAACGTTTCTATAAATGGGTGGAATTTAATTGTTTGTTTACCCCCACTCCTTTCTGGAGGTCATTTATTGCTTTTAATTGGTCTCCTATAATGTACTGCCACCACAATTTCTGTTAAAGCCGGGTTTTCTCAAGAGTGCTTTAAGTAAATCTCTGCTATTTGGTATCTATCGCTGTGCTAATTCCAAAGGTCAGGGGTAACCGTAGCAACTCCGGTCGTGTTAATTAAGAAATGAGAGGATTTCACTGGTCATCATCCCTCAAGCTGCATATTATAATAGAAACCTCCCTTAAAACGATACTAAAAACATACTCCGGCTGAAGTAAGGAAATATAAATGCCAGAAACCCTTGCATAAATAACTGGGAGTGGGAGAGCTGTCTATCTCACCCCGGAAAAAAATGGTTGCTTAAAAAAACGGAGAGAAGGGAAGGGTCATCTGGTTTCCATTAGAAAGATAAAACGGTTCACTTGGAGCTTTTTACCAGCCTCTTTGTTTCTGGGAGGCGTCCATGCTTCTCTCTCCATCATCAGCCAGTTGACACAACATTAAAGGCTTCAAACGGCCAAGTCGGGCCCCTTAATCAAAAACTAATTGTAATAGATATTGGAGGAGTGCTAACACTCTGACCGCTCGGGCTGGTATCAGTGGTCCAAAGCTTGAGATACCATTAAACACAACACAGACCTGATAGCTGCCACAGGGTAGGAAGAAAAACCAGAAGCCAAGGGAAAAAGCCGTGCTAAGTGCTACATGTGGCTGAAGAGACATGTGCTGTGAAACCACACTCCTTACGATAAGTTCACCGCTGTCCTGTCAAGCTGTGTTAGTTAGCAACAAAAAAGGAATTTGAAAACATAACATGAAAGCGGTCCCATCGAGGCAGTCGGGAACGAGGCTGAAAGGCCGGGAGAAAATGTCAGTTTGGGCAAAACACCCGACCGGTCTAAGAGTTTTATCAGTCCCAGGAGATTCTCTGCCTCAAAGTATTTCTGGAGGATTCTCTGGAGGACGCACCATGACACATTTCTTCATATTTTTTTTTACAACTGTGTGTACATGATCTAAAAATGGGTAGTTGTCATTTTTAGGTCCCGCTTTATATTAGGTGTCTTTAAGTATTATGTACTAGCATTTAATGTAATCATTTGATACAATACACTTATTGTATACATACAAGTTTTTACATTGTACTTCTATTTTAAAAATACCTGCATGTAATTGCATATGTAATTAACTTGTTATTACATTTTAATTACACTGTTGGCCCTTTCCTTGCCCCTTAAACCTACCCACCCAACCAAACCTGTCCCTAACCTTACCCATCTCCCACCTCAATAGCAGCAAAAGTGTTTTGCAATACAACATGAATACAATAAGTACATTTTACTTATTTTTTGATGCAAGTACGTAGTAGTTAAGGACTTTATCTAAAGTGGGACCTTCTTGTCTTACTAATATTACAGTGCAAAATAGAGAGATTGAAACTAAAAAAACAACAACACTATTCTTACCGGCTCATATAGATTATAAGTAATAGGTTTACATTTATTTTTCAGGTTAGATATAGTAATATTCAAAGCACATGAATATGGCTATAATAGCACACATATGCGTGTACAAAAATCAAGCAATAAGTGTTTGAAAAGAGACCACATAAAATTTAAAAGTCAAAAGTTAAAGTCAACTTTATTGTCATTTTTAGCAAATCATAAGGCAATTCCTTCAGGAAACAACAGTAACACGTTTAGTAGAAAGGACTAAAAAGACAAAAGTAAATATGGACAATAAATACAGACAATATTACCAAAAGGTACACAGAATAATACAGAACTGACAGTTAAATAAGTATATAATATACACAAAGTGTAACAGCAGTAAGATATGATTGATTTGACATTATCTGTTTCACTACAACATTGCCTATTGAGTATACCAATGTGTGCGTTGTGTGTTCATGACTCTGATTGAGAATTACTCAGTGACCTTAAACATTGGAAGTCAGTGTGTGTTGCCAGATTTAATTAAACTAATTGATTCCTTTGCATTTTTATTAGGAGTGGTCATTAGAATATCTAGACTTTCAGGCAGGCAAGACAGATAGGAACTTTAAGGAGCTTTTTCTCATGTATATTAACCTCTCTGACATGCTCCTGCTTAGCATATTGGAATCCCTGTCGAAATTCATGTCCGAGACTGGGGCGGGCTGTCTTGTCAGAATGATCCATAATGCAATTCACATCGCTAGCAGATGATTGAGTTAAGAATTAAGACTTCAGATACACTTGTCTTCCTCACACCGCCTGACTTAGTGGCAAGGCCCATTCTTTAGCAGTAAGTCATGCAGTCTCCTAATAAATCTATCGTACTAGTGAAGAGTAACCATCAGGATTAGAATGATGTTAGTTGGCTGAGTACGGGCAAGCGTAGTCCAAAGAGTTGATGCTCAGAGTGCATTAATAAGTTGATAGCTTTATCTCGGTAAATTGCAATGTGGATGATGGTGGAATATGACGTGAGCCATGCCAAATGAAACCATTAGAAAAACTGATGTCTTTAGAAACCTATAATCCCATCCTAAACGAGACATAGCTGCTGTTAATTCAGAGCTGCAGTATTCCCTCGGTCCTGTCAATCAGCTGTCATTACTAATAACCTAGCTGGGGGTCTCATAGTCTCTGTGTGTTTACAAATGACATTCTCACCCTGTCGCAGGGTCACCCGGAGTGACATTTCAATAGCTCTGAGTTAAAAGGCCAGTAAACCCCAAAATAAACACTTTCTAATTAGGTTGCTGTCTCACCTGCCCATAGGACCGGAGTCTCCCCCAATTATTGCTTGTCATATCGAATTATCACCTTGACTGCACTCAAAAAAACAAACAAAATGGATTTTGCTCCTTGTTTGATTTACTTAAAGAGGCCATATTATGCCCTTTTACAAAGTCTTGATTTTGGTTTTGGGGTCTACAAGAGTAGGATTTCATGCTTGAATGTACAAAAAAACATTATTTTCACATATTTTTACCTGTCTGTCACTAACGCTCTGTTTAGTTCCTGTCTCTATGAAGACCCTCCTTCTGAAAAGTGTAATGTGCTCTGATTGGTCAGCTGGATCAGTGTGCTTTGATTTGTCAACCACTTCAAGCGTGTTTCGGAAATGTCACGCCCCTTACTATGACGACGAATTTCACCACACTACTAACGCAGGCCTTGCCTGCCCTTTTTTTTTTTGTGTATGTGTATACCTTGAACGAGAATTATTTAAATGAGGAATACTGTGACTTCATATTGTTCCCGGAAGAAAGCTCAAGACTACACTCGAGGCATTTCAGGCGCTTCAGAAACAATGCTTAATGATATAGAGAATAACTCCCTTTGGACTTTGTGCTTTGTAATTTTGTGTAACAAAAGTCAAAAAAGTGTTTCCACTTGCTACACTTATTTTCATGGATGGCTTTTTAATCACATTGCACTCTCCACCCACATTTTGACATGTAATGAACTGGTCCTGTTAGGGTCTTTAGCACCATTGTTAGCACACCTGACTCCCATGCTGGTGACACTAGTTTGAATCCCACTCGGAGAGGGTTCGAGTAGGACTAATTACATTGGTGCCGTGACCCAGTTGGGAGTGAAGTTTAGGAGATGAGTGTAATGGAGCCCAGCTAGTAAAGAGCTGTGCAGGTAAACCTCACTCCCCATGGCCTCAAGAGCCTCAATAGGGACTGACGCTAGAGGCTGCAGTCTTTAGTGTCCTTGTTACTCCCAAAGAACTACCATGGGAGTGCAATGGATGTAAACAGCACTGTTTTCTGGCTGCCAGCACCTAGCATCATATGTGTAAACAAGTTATTGTTAGCCAACAGTTCACTTCAAAATAACTAGATTTAGTTGCTTATTTTGACACGCATACATACTGTATAGTTGAGTTTACTTAATTCAGTTTAGTTCATTGATTCTACATAAAGTATTTGAGTTGGTAACATGCTTCCATTGTGTTGCCCACTTTCAATGGAATTAAGTTCAGCTGAAGTGTTTTTTGTTTGTTTTTTTAGGTGTTTGTGTTGTAATATTACAATATTAGATTATCAGTTGGATGTAATGATGAAATCAGCTGAAGGTGCATTGAACTTTCATTACAGTTACTACAAAAAAAAAGTGAACTGTTTAAGTGCACACTCGCACACCTTGGTCTCAGCTGCAAAGCTCTTATATTATTCGCTTCTATCCCGCACCCAAATATATGCCTGAGTGTTGTAATTGTTTGGCAAATGCATGCCGCTCTCACCCAACATCGCCAAGCCCTGGCTGCCTCACTCCCCTGTGGATAACAAATGGGCCTTTTCTCTCCGAATTTGAGGCTAAACGATGGTTTCGCTTAGAGAGCAAAGTGACTGTCCGTCTTCATAACAGTGCTCTCCATCAAAGAGCAATGAATCCCATCCCATCCGACTGGCCCTGATTAAACACAGGCAATGGATATCCCCCTTCAACCCCCTCCCCTTCTCTGCCAAGACGGAGCAAAGCCAGCCCTGCTATGTCAGCCCTAGCACCTGCAGCTATCAGCTTCTTTTTCTCTGGTAATAAAACACTCCTCACATCTGGAGCGGCGAGATGCTTGTTGCTGCTCCTGCTTGTGCACACTTTCATTTGAATCGAATTACCGAATGAGTTGTATATTGAGGAGGTCATACAGAAGGGCTCACAGGTCATGAAGAGCAATAGCTATGGGTGCTTAGCTCTTTAGTTTTGTTATATTTATTTTAAATTTAAATTAGCATATCAACTTAAAAAGCTTAAAAAATAGAGATTTGATTTTAGAAATATTTTGAAATATAATTACAATTTAAGATAAGTTTGATTTAATTTAATTTATTTCTGTGCTGACTAAGCTGAATTTTCGGCATCATTACTCCAGTGTTCAGTGTCACATGATCCTTCAGAAATCATTCTAATATGATGATTGACAACAGTTGTGCTGCTTAATATTGGTCACGCTTTAGATTAGGGTCCAATTCTCACTATTTACTAACTATTAACTATGACTTTTCCCTCAATAAACTCCTAATTACTGCTTATTAATAGTTAGTAAGCTAGTTGTTAAGTTTAGGTATTGGGTATAAATGATGCAGAATAAGGCATTAAAATGTGCTTTACTAATAAACAGCCAATATCCTAATAATATGCATGCTAATAGGAACTAGTTAACCTTGAGGACTGGACCCTAAACTAAAGTGTTACCAATAATTTTTTTAAGTTTTGGGATCTACTAGAATAGGATTTCATGTTTGAATAAAAACATTATTTTTCACATATTTTACATTGTTGCAGCTCATTCTGTCACTGTCTTTATGAAGCCACTCCTTCCGAAAAGCGTAATGTGGTCTGATTGGTCGGCTAGGCTAGTGTGTTGTGATTGGTCCCCCTTACCATAACCGCGACTTTCAACACACTACTAACGCATTTCATTCATAAATCCATTCCTAGGCACAAAAGGTTTTGCGAGATCAGTTTAAGTGTACAAACTTTTGACTAGTGAATTAGCCTATATGTCATAGTATATGCGCTGTTGTTTTTACATACATTTAAAGAGGTAAAAAAAGAAAAAAGGACAGATTATATGAACCGTTTGAGTGATAAGTTTGAGCCAGTTCACTGACTTTTATGACTTGTCGCCTGCTGTTCACATGTTGATGTGTTTTCATGTTATGGTTTTGCTCCATGAAAACTTCTCATTTTCTTACAGCCAATGTCCAGAATGGCTGTCGGGGCTGTATTTAAGCTGTCACAGGCGTACATCGACAAAGTAATGGTGTGTTAAATATATGCTCAAAAGCTTTTGCAAAAGTTAAATTAATGTATAACTGAGAATAGCACACACCACAAAGTTGTACCTGTGTTAATTTAATAGCCTATGTATTTTTCATGCATATTATTCAGCCTGGTCTCATTGTTAATACGTAGTTATTAATACGTAACTTTAAAAGACACAAAATGTAAAATTTTGTACGTTTTGAAAGATGCTAAAACGTACAATACTGATGTAATTATGGCACCAAAACATAAAAATACTTACGTTTTACAGCGAATAAAATGTAAAATATTTACAAATCTTTCATGTCATGAATAAAAATATGTATATTTTCCCTTTTTATCATTTTTTAGATAAATTTAAGATCCCTAAACCCCACCATGAACCTAAACCTACCTGTCGCAATCTGTGACGAAGCAGGTGAGAACCAATGAACGTTCGATATTAGTGCCGTAAACCATGTCGTAACGTTTCTCGAGGGTGGCGGTACTTTCAAATTTGAATCATAACGAGCGTGGGCTTTGACTGTGACGGTCGCTTTTGAGAATGAAGATAAAGATCGATGGGTAAAGGGCTGAATTTGGATCTGTTCCTTGCAAACATATGGATTCTAAAGATATGGAGTACAGCAAACAAATAAAATGGATGTGATTTGTGAATTTATGTTGTGCTTTGGTGTATCATCTATGGTTGTATTGTCAGTCACTACATAGGAGAAAATCGCACAGCAAACAAACTAAATATTACAAAATGGGTAAACAATTACAGAAATTTTATTCATTTTAAGGTTTCAAAGTGTAGTCTCGTTTAACATTATGTAATCCCCCGAAATGAGTTTGCAGCACGAACAGAAATGTTATTTAATATTAGATGAGTAAACTGCTTTCAATAAATTCAACTAAAAACATGTATTGATATGACAATTGAATACAACAGATTTAAATCATTAAAGCCATGATTTTAATATTAATACATGGGAATTCATATACATTCACACTTTACGTTAGATGATTTACGTTTTTTTACTGTTAATACATAAGTATTTGTATGTTTTAGTGCAATAAATACGTCAATGTTGTACGTTTTTGTGTGTATGAAAACGTAAGTAAATGTACGTGTGGTAGAACCACACTTAACGTAAAAATACACATGTATTCTCATGAGATCACGTTGCATTATTTTAGACAAATTTCACAATGTGCTAAAATATTTAAAACACAGCCTTTGGTGTTCAAGTGTAACACCCTCATGCACAACAGAACAATGTTCCCATGTGTTGGCGCAAGACCAAGAGTTTTCTGGAAAGTCAGCAAAGCAAGACAGACACTACAATCTTGATAGGCTTGTCTTGTTTTAGTGTTGGGTTTCCATCAATTTCAAGGGGGTAAAATCTTACACCACCGAGGCTGCAGGCACAAAGCATTGCAGAGCTATCGCAGGATGGGAGCTTGAAGCTCTTAGGAACATTAGCCTGAAAGAAAACAAACGCGGGTCAACTGAATTAACCCAACTCCACACTGCCAACCAAGGAAAACTCCCAACAAAGAGCCTGTCATCTCTTACTGACAAGGACCAATCTGTACACACTGACCTGAAGTGTCCTGCAGACTACAGGAAACTCCCCTACATACAGAATCCTGAGCCAGAGATATAAAGTAGCATAGCAGTAGTGCTATTCAAGACTTTTATCATCAAAGACCTTATTTAATGGTGTTTTCCTGCATTTTCACACAGTAAAACTCGATAAGTTCAGAATACTCAAAACATTTGAGGAAACTTATTACCTCAAAACATTTAAGTAAACTCATTTAAACAATTTTTTAAGGTTTTTTTTTTTTTTTTTGCAAGTTTCAGCCCGACGCAGTTATCATTTTCACGTCCTGCGCCATGTTGTTTAAATGGCAAATGCATTTGCACCCATGGCCTGCTGGTCTGAAAACGAGGTGTGTTCAGGTGCATTGTTGGTGCTATTTTGAGGCAACTGAAATACACCGTGTCCTAACCAGACAATGTGCGAAGCTGCGACACGTGATAAAAGGTATCTTTTCAATGTTAATTGGAGTTTTTGTTCTAACCAGCCGCGATGGTGACGCAACAGTTCTATTTTAGAAATGGCTTCTATTTATCTGTCACGTTGCAGCTTGAACAGCAACACAAATAATGGCAATGATATTAAAACGTACTGTTTATATGCTTTATTTAATGTTAAAAGCATCTTTGAATATCATTCTGTGTTCCCAGCTTTTTAGCTGTAATATAAACAACACTGGCTAATTCACCTCAGATCTTGAAAATAAATAAATGGGAACAAGAATGTTCAAACTGTCAACTTAATGTGAACAAACAAGTGTATTCTATGACATAGACTGTTTCAGTCACTCTGTATGTACTTTGGTGTAATATTTATGATTTTTTACTATGTACCCGCCCACACCCTCTTCTGATTGGCTGTGATTTTTGATTGATTTTATCGCTTCTCATTGTCACGTCGCATCTAGTGTGAACAGTCAAATTGCTTGTCGCTGGCAATCTTATCGCATTGCGTGTATTAGGACACGGTGATAGACTGCTCCATTGACCAACTGAAACCTGGTCTAAAGTCAATGGTACTTAAAGAGCGCGTTAGCAATATGCGCCGATAGGCACACATACACTTATTACACACACAGGGGCACGCAGCAGCACACAAACATGCTAAATATTAAAAATAAAAGGATTACAATGTAAAACATTAATATTGTGTGCATAAAGATAAAAATGCTTTGGTGGAATCCAGCTTGTCCCGTAGATGGTCTGCTCGCACGCTTTAACCTTGAGCACGAGCAGATCCGTTTCCTCGCTAGAGAAGCATTCAGTTTTTCTACTTGCAAATTCCGCCATGTAAATAGCAAATCCGCCATGGTGCGAGCGCAACTGGCTTTTAAAGAGAATGGGAGATAAGACTGATTGATTTATTGCACGTTACACCCAAAACACACCCATTACTCATTAAGAGAATAGGGACTAGGCTTTTAGACCACGCCATTTTTCCCGTCGTTAAACTAGAAAAAGTGGATTCAGACACACCCTTAGTGCACTTGCGCCGTGCGCTTTAGACCATGAGCTTCGATTGTTAAAATAGGGCTCTTAGAAATCTGCTGCAACTCAACTCAATCATATTAAGTTCAGCTTACTACAGACATTTTGAGTTCATTCAACTTTTTTCTATTAAGTACAATGAACTTTCATTATTATTTGAGTGAAACAAACTCTTTTCATTTAATTAATTTCACTGTTTGGTTTTACAGTGCAGGACTGCAACTTGCATCATGAACAAGTGCACTTTGCAGACAGTAGTTTTGTTTAAAATATGGGAAAAGTTTTTAAATGATGAATGTTGTTCAGTCATTATCAGTTAAAAGAAGATTATGAGCAACAGGGCACTTTGTAAACTTCCAAGACTATCATCACACTTTAAAGGCAATGCATACTATTTAATTTCTAAAATGTACAGTTTAACCAAGCATGCACTTTTATTACAATTTAAACCAAGCAGTGCATCATGAGGTTGTGTTTCTCTCTGTGCGTGCTACGCATAGCATTACAGTAACAACAGGACATTAGCTAATGTCATTATCTCTTCTGTGAGGTCAAAAGGGCCTAATCTTGTATTATAGGATTTATCCACAAGTGATCTTATTCAGGGTCTTGTTATTGTGCAAGGTGTCAGTATGCTTTATTGTTAAAGCTGACCATGTTTTATCACAGGTAAAGGCAAGAGGAAGTATATATTTAAGTATTTTTATATCTGTTTCTTTGTCACAATTACAAAAAAAAACAAATTAATGGGGAATACGCATCTGGCAGGATATGTTTCTGTAAACAGGTGCAAAGCAATAGAATCCATCTGCATTTCTCTGTACAACAAACACATCAAGCGCATACATTAAGCCACAATTATCTATAGCGAGTAGAAAATGAATGATCAAACCAACTTGATTGAGCACATCGAAAACGTCCAAAAGCTCGCATTTAATCTATTAGTCCCACTACGCCTAGTCCTCTATTTGTCCACACGCTGAGTTGCTTGGCAAACAGGTGTCCGTTGTGAATGACTCTCCACCTCCCATTATGAAGAGGTACCTTTCCTAACAGCCCTGTATTAAAGTGTCATTATCTCCTCCACCCCTCTGTCTTGTGTGCCATGCACAAATGGAATCCAGGACTCCAGTCTTTTATAATTCCTTTTTTTCCCTTCTGCTGGGTATAAATGTCAACGTCCTATTGTGCGAATTACAGGCATTCCCACATCAGTGCTGATTGTTCCATGTGTAGTGGTGGGAGCAGAATAGAGCGTTTGATTTCAGATAATGTAGAACCAGACAAAATGCCACTGGATTTGGCAGGGCCCCTATTGTCTAAGTTGGCAGGCTAAGCCAGAGACCTGAATCTGAGACAAGACTGCGCTGGGGACCGCAGAAAAAGAACGCCTCGGTGGTGTGGATTTCACTGACTGTTATAATACAATTTGTCAGGTTTTATGATGTCACTGACAGCTGGAATTCATCCCCTTAACCTTTTCAGGTTGTGTGCTTTATGCCATGCAAAGCCATAATTTGTCACCTAGCATAACATTATTTACTAAATCAAAGTCCCTTTAAAATGTGAAATATTCATGGTTTAGTCAGTGTGAAGCATTATGTTTAGATGCACATAAAGAAAAAACATTGCCTCACATGACACATTGTTCCGCCCCTAAGTAATGACATCATACAAGTGCCTTTCTATTGAGTGGCATACGATGGCTGATGTAAACTGTAACATTATTTTGGCTAATTTAGCCCTGTCTTCAACACTTTTCTCTTTATTTTGCCTTTTCTGTTCTGCCTTTTCTTTTTTTCATCTGTCTAGGTTATTAGGTTGCATTTTATTTTGATGGTCCCTTTTAGATATTCTGTTGACTATAAATGTTGCACCTACATGTCAACCAACTAGAGTATGAGTTGAGTATTAGTAGACTTTAAGGGGTGGGATAAGGGTTAGTAGAATAAATTGACATTTTGTTGCAAAGTTGTAGAATGTCTGTTGGGGAGCATCAAAATAAAGTAGCAGATATTAAGTAGACAGTCTACTAGTACTAGTAGTTACTAGGATCCTAATACTAGGAGTTAGTTGACATGTAGTTGTAAAGTTACTTACACTCTAAAAAATGCTGTTGTTTTAACCCAAAATTGGGTCAAATTTGGACAAACCCAACTATTGGGTTAAAATTTTAATTAAAAAATTTAACCCAGTGGCTTGGTTTGTCCATTTTTGCCCCAATTTTTGGTTGAAACAACTCAGCATTTTTTAGAGTGTATAGTCAACAGAACGTCTAAAGGGGACCATCAAAATAAAGTGTTACCAAATATTATATTTTATATAAATTTTACAATTATTTTTTTCATAAAGATAGAAAACTGGCAATTTATTAAGAAATAGTTCAGATTTTTTTTTTTTTTTTTTTACAAAACAAAACATGGTTTCTTGGAAAATTGTTTTAAATTGTAATAAATCTATGCGTTTTTTTACCCATGTGTCCATTTTTTCCCCATCCAGTCTTTTGTAATATCCCTTTAACAAAATCGAGTTCTTTATTGACATCACCTTCCAGGAAGTGACATCATTTTGGAGGGAAATCAACAATACATAACGATACAAGCACCAGTGAGCAATGGGTTGAATACATTTTGTGGAATTAGTTGTTTTGTCATAGTCTCAAATATTACATCATGATCTATAAAATTGCTATGTGATCAGAAAAATTAGAGATTGATTGATTGATTTATTGATTTATTGATTGATTGATTGATTGATTTTCACATTGTATAAATAATCAAGTTATAATTAATTGAATGTGTCTGATTTTGACCAGAGCATATATCTGAAATTGTTTTTTTTTTTTTTTTCAATTAAAAAAGTAGGCATATTCATAAAAAGTGCTTAATATATTTGTAAAAGTTACTGCATTCAAAAAGCATATATATTTTTGTTTGCTATTATAGAGTTCATTACAAGGCAAAACTAACCATAACAATTGTTTTAGAACGCCATGACGTGTCGAGTACACCAGTGGACTGCATATAGTTCTGAATGCCAACAGTAACACTGACCCGATGACGGCGGGTAACAGAGGTAACAACAGTTCATACGGTTCACTGTAAGGTCATACTCCTCCTATCCCTTTTCTTTTCAAGTACTAGATGTAGTTCCCACAAGCCTAGCACCAAATATGCTTCATAATTTGTGTTTTCATGCATCTGGCCAAATAAGTTGTTGGATAATTGATATATTGATTGGTTATGTCATCATGTGTTGGTATAGAAGCTGTCATGTGGATGGCAGAACAATCCACGGGCCCCATTGTTCATTCATCAGTGCCCCTGATCAGGCCCATGTCTTGGTTAGCTGCAGGCCAGCCAGATAAGAATCAGTAGATGATTGGGCGCACACATTCTTAACATGGCTGACCCGTGACATCTTGGGGGCAGTCGGAGAGTCTGTCATTATGCGTACAATGCACGGCTTTCTTCCTTCTTATCTTTGCCGATGACATTGAGAGTTTTCACATTAACTCATTAACGACAAGACTCATCATTACAGGGATCAAGTAGAGGGAGGGGGAGGGAGGGACAGGGTGTGTCTCTGAGTGGGTGACACTTGGCATGGAGGAATGTGGGCTCAGTCCGATCCTTCTTTTCACTCTCTCTCGGGTTTTGATATGAGCGTTAGCGATTGAGGGATGGGCCAGGCTTAGAAAGGCTACAAGTGACCTTTTTTTGTGGTGCACAAGCCAATGTTGAATAAATGAAACTTAAACACAGACTCACAGTTGCTAACTGCCACCGCTTGCCCCATCTGGAGAAAATGTTAGTCTGGATGACATGTAAGTTCAGAGAATGATCTCTTAAGCTCCAGAGGTCCTTCACTCGAGGGCTTTTTGCTGCCAGGAGCTTATGAAGGCCAGAGTGTTTGGCCTTTGCTCATAGCTAACAGTGCCAAGGCCTTGACTCTTGTGGTTTGCCTCTGTCAAACACGGCATTGCAGAGTGTGGCTCTGTGGAAAAACTCAGCTATGCCGTCCTGTTTCTCGATCCATTAACGCTTTCAACATAGTTATATAGAGGAGAAGGAAAAAAAAAACCTGGGATGGGGGGAGATGAAAAAAAAACTGTCTGGGAAAGATTGATAGCTTTGCTCTGTGGTTCAATTGTAAATTAGAATGCAAGTCCCTCTGGGATACAAGGGCTCTATTTGTGATTAAGAAAAAAGGCTTCATAACTAAGAGATAGAGAAAAAGTTTGCTCCCTCTTACGCACAGGCAATTAGCTTGATGAAATGGCCCTCACTGTTTTGTGCCCTGGATATGTAAACTGATATTATAATAATGGGGCTGACTGCTTGTTCTGTTATTTTCACCTTGAGTCGAACAGGAGGAGGCGTTATGGTGTACACAAAGCATTGTCTTGTATAACACCACAAACCCGGACCCCTGGAGATCCCAGAACCGCAGATACGATGAAAAGCGAGGTGACACGAGAAACAAAGCAGACTCTCATAAGTGATGAAGGTACAGGAGTGAGCTTAGCAAGCTTGTTGCCAGCATGACAAAGTGATAAAGAACTTTTATATGCCTCATAGAAATAATGGTGAAGTGAGCTTGGAGTCTTGGCACTGTACCTACCCACAGCAGGAGTCTCACCTACCTCAATTTCTTCTGCTTTCTCATGCAAGGCAGGGAGACATTAAAAGTTATGATCTGTTTTTATATGGCGATGTGATTTTTATCAGGTATTTTTGTTTTTTTTTTCATGCCTCTTCACACCTGTCTCCACTTGTTTGCATTTTGAGCAATCTAAAGTGTTTGAGAGCCTTATTTGGTTTGACTTTGGCCTAAATAATGAACTGCCATCTGTAACTTATGCTTGTTTCACTGAGCCTTCGCCTGAAATGTGCTGACATCTGCAAAAGAAAACCACATTTTATCAAGCAGTGTTTAGACTCATATGAAGAGAAAGCAAGCTGAGTTCCGTGATTTCGGTTCCAGTTCTGATTCTTCTTAAGTTGTTTTAATGTTTAAAATAAATAAAAAAATAAATATTTGGGGGGGAAAAAAATAAAAGAAATTGGCAATTTCATTGCTAACATTATAAGATGTTTTACTAATAAATAAAAGTGGAAACAAAAGTCTAATAACTGCCCTTAATACAACAATAGTAATCAAGCAAAAGAAAAGATAATTAATAAAATAGGCTACTACTGACAAAATACATAATGCACTGTATGCTTTTAATTCACTAATACGTTTGTAAGTCAACCGACACGGGCCGCGCTGAAAGCTATTGATAAAGATTTTCATTTGGGATTCGGACTACACTGTAAATAATCATTTCCATAATTTATCACAACATTTTTTCATTTTTCAAGTCAACTTATGAAAGTAATGTGGTTCAGATAACAATAATTTGAGTTTCTGTTGATTAAAACAATCGCCTTTATTGCATTAACTCAAATTTTTAATTTCAATGAACTCAAAATTTTAGAGCAACCAGGTAACTTACTTTTTTAAGTTAAATCAACCATCAGTCTTTTTTAAAGTGTAGTTGCACTGTATGCTTTTGATTCACTAAAAAGAGCCATCTCATAAGATTCAGTCATTTGGTAATCGGATAACACTGGTTGTGCCGTCTGTTTCGCGCTGTACATTCAGGTATTGTGGCGCCGCCAAATAAGTAGTGCAAAATAACTCTGGCTCTCACATACTCTGTTGAGTAGGTACTTGTTATAAAGGAGTAATTACTTTGCTAGCTCCAGAAAAGTATGTTCCCAGCAAACATTTGGACGTTTAATGACCGTTGAAAAGACGTCCCTCCGACACCGACGACCCGTCATGGTTGAAAAATAGATCTAAAATGAAATTTGAATGGATGTCTTTGATATTATCTTAATTAATTAATTAATATTGAACTACACACTATACAAGTCAAAGTAACAATTATACATGCAACCCCAGAGAATTGTAGACATGACATGTACAAACGTATTTGAATGGATTTTTAGGAAATGTTCTGTTGCATATTTTTACCGATTTATGCCATCCTGCCGCAACTATTATTGGCAGGGACATGGCATTGCCATCAGACCAATGTTTGCTGCACTCTAAAAAATAAAACATTGGTTCAACAAAAAAAATATATGTTAACGTTTTCCACTAGAATTTTTAACTTAAGCCAATTGGGAGAATTACATTAATTCAAAGCAATATTTTGAGTTGATCCAACATAATGTTTTAAGTAAGGTGAAGACGTTTTTTTTTTGCCACAATAAAAACTCATTTCTAAGTAACATGAACTTAATAATTGTCAACATGAATGCAACTATTTAAGTTGATCCAATATATTGTTTTAAGTAAGCTGAAGAGGCTTTTTGGACACAATAAAACTGCATTTTTAAGTAACATGAGGTTACCAAGCAGCACCGCTTGTCACCATGATGGTAAATCTCCAAAAACCCACATTAACACATTAACTCTTCTAAATTAGCATAACAAAACCCTAATTACTGCTAAATCTCCCTTACCATTAATCTTGTGCAAAAAAACATTATATAACACTTAATTTTAGCATTTACTCTCCCTTTCAAGTGCCATGGGCAAAGCATGATGGGAAATATAAATCCCAGCCCAGTTAAAAGAAGTGTTCATACAACTCAAAACAATGAAACACATTTACATGTCATCAGAATGCATTTTACATTAACAGAACTTAAAATTAAGTACATTTTTGATTAACTGAAAATGTTAAACTATGACAAGTCATGATAGTATCGAATCAATAGGCATAATTTATGTGTCATCCAAGCTCAATAAAATAACAATTACAAGTAAAAAGTCTAACAGCATTTCAGAGCTTGATTTTTTTTATTTCACAACAATATATATATTTAAGTAATGACTAAAGGTCCCCTGAATTAGTTTTTAGAGTGTGGGTTCTAAATAGTATGAATGTAATCCAGACGTACTACATCCGCCATGTTGTGGCATTGCAATTGACGTTGGTAGGTCACATGACATTTACAAATCCTCTCCTGTGGCTTTATGGGATAGTAAAGTGTCCATTGTATGCACACTTAGTTGGTCATCTACAGTAGCAGGTCATCCGGTTGCTTATACTATTGCTGTGAATTTGGACACTTTTGTCACATACTGTTCTTCACCTATACTATATAGTAGGGTATTATGCGATTTCGGATGCAGCCCATGTCACATTATTTTAGAATGATATTCCGTCCCCATTGGCCGAAGAATACACTTGCTGGAACCGTTAATGAAACGCCATTCTGTTCTAGTACTTTTTTAAACAGAACCTGCTCTAAACCTGACTTCTAAAGAAGTTTTTGTTCTAATAGTTTTTATGTAATAAATATTTTGTAATGTGGCTCTCGCATTTTTCGCTGGAACCCCCTGGGCCCCTATAAACAGAGGAAAGATGAGATCTGATCGTCAGTGGAAGGTTTAGCTCCTGCATCTCAAATCGATTCCACAGGCATAAGGAAGGGGCAGTATAGCGCACAATTGTTTTGAAGAGACGTGCAGTGAAGCGGAATTCTGTGGCAGTGTGAGTGTAACATAAGTGCATTGCTAACACATGGCTGTATTCCTGGAGATGTCAGAGGGGATCTGCTTTCATGAAAGGGAGTGAGAGAGAAGGATCTAATGTGGAAGTAATTACATGTGAGAGAGTCACTGTGATGGAATGCAATACAATGTTTTCCATTTGCAGGTCAATGCCCAAAGTTACATAGTGTTGTAGATATGCTAGCACCAGCCTCTTGTTTTATCACATTTTTGAACTGTGAGTCTGCACATTTATTCTAAAAGAGCCTGGATTCTGTCATATATTTATGGATTTTGATATACAAGTATAAATATTTTGAAACTTATGAATTGTCTTCCTGTAGCATATTAAAATATAATGGTACTTGAGTGTTAGCCATGCATGCAACATCAAACCACTAGCCAGTATTTAACTTGTATACTTCACAAGTGGATTAGATTAGTCGCTGACACCTGAGTTCATTATTCAGAGAAGCTGACAAAGTATAAACAGACCTTATTCATGCAAAATGCAAACACACCCAGCTAATAAGGTCATTTCACTGTTTACCTTAGGAGATATTGCTGACGTCCCATGTGTTCGTTATGTAGAGTGAAATTTCATTAGTATCAATCCTACCTGCAGTTAGGGGGCTTGGCAAGTTCAGCAATTGTCTCACACAGGTATATAGGAATGGTATGAATCTGAGCACTTTGGTAGCATGATGCTACACATGGGAAAGAAAAATAAAAAAAGGAGAGAAACCTGGTTTTCAAACATGGTGTAGCAGCCGCACCCATGTCAGCAGTGTTTCCACCGCTTATGTTTCATTCATAAAGAAAAGTCTAGACTGGCTTGGGCCAAACGGACACCCTATACTCGATTATCCAATGCTTTCAAAAAAGAATGAAACAGGAAAAGCTTCAGACATAAGTTACATAAGGGATTATAATTTTTTGTGTCTGCACAATTTACACAAAAGGTATGTAATCTGGCCCTCCTCATGCGTCCCCTGGTGTCCACAGATCCAGATAGAAGTGTCAGGCACGCTGAGGGAGAGATTAGCCGGTACATGACCTGATGTGTTAGGACTTCCAAGAGCAGTAATGAGTGCCGCCGATCAGTGAATGTTTTAGGTCAGACTCCAGTGTCTAAACTGATCATTCCAGTCTAATGAGCTTTGGTGACTTTGATGTAATGGTCCAGCTGATTCAGTGCGCTAGCTGCACCGTGCAGATTAAGGTCACGCCGTATTTTGGAATGTTGCTAAACAGTGCAAAAGGTCCTTTTTTGTTGTTGAAGCATCTGCCTTGTAGGCTTGGACCTTGCTTGTGGGGTTAGATCTGTTGGAGTCTTTGATGCGACAGCTCTGTGACCATTTACTGGTGTTCAAGAGAGGATTAAATTCCCTCAGACTCACTTAAAGGTAGGGTAGGCAATTTCGGAGAGGCTAGCAATAGCAAGCTAGCTTTGAAAACATGAGATCCCACCCTCCCTTCAGAGCACTCTCCAAAGCCACGCCTCCTCCAAAACACATGAATGCACATAGCACAGTCTGCAAAGTTTCATGAGATGAGAAATGGTGTTTTTTATTACCTCATTACCTCATGTTTCAAAGCACATAACATTACAATAATAATGAATGTAAACAACTTACAGAAGTCTTACTTGTACCACCTGACTGCTGCAGATTAATTTCGGCATTGATAGTGTTGACATAGAAACACATAAATTCGGACCAAATGCAATGATTGGACGAACATTTTTTGGTTCTGAAACTTCCACAGAAGATATATGTACATGTTTTAATATTTAGACCACTTCTATCCTTTTTAACACATTTTCACCTCACCATCTGAGGGAAGTCTTCCCGACAGAACTATATCGCCTATATATTATTACTATATCGCCACATTGATATTTTATCACAAAAATTTGTTGTAGAAACAAGCATAGCAAACCTGGATTTTTTATATATATATATATATATAATATATATATATATATATATATATATATATATATATATATATATATATATATATATATATATATATATATATATATTATAATAATAATAATAATAATTATTATTATTATTATTATTATTATTATTATTATATATTTATATATATATATATCTTTATTTTATTCTTATTATTAGTATTATTATTATTACTATATCGCCTCATTGATATTTTATCACAAAAATTTGTTGTAGAAACAAGCATAGCAAACCTGCATTTTTTAAAGATTTTTTTAAGCATTTTAAATAGCAATCACAACTTTTGTCACAATTACATTTTTCCCCCAAATCAGCTGTGCACAGTGTATTGTATTTCAAATGCACCCCTAGTTTCATTCTTCATTTTCTTAAAGATATACTTAAGTTATCCAACTCACTAGCGTAGAAAGCCTTTTATCAGTAACTAAAATGTTTTTATATGCTATAGTTCTGTTGTATATTGAGGCATTTAAAAGACATAGGAATCCCATGAAACCATAAAAGTTATACTCTTTGTGTAGAAGTCCACGCTGCAGGGCCCTTTGAGGTGAACCACAGATTTAATTTTCTGAAACCAAAGCAAAATATATTACATTATGTGCTACAATGTTCAACTGTTGCCTGGAGAGCTATCATTTATCCTTGTAAAGATCTACCGCTCACTATCGCTGTCTGTGAACTGACATAGTGCATTGTATCATGTGAAAATCATGGTTGATGTTCCTGTGCATTTATAAATATAATGCTACAGGCATAACTTGGGTTACATTACGACTGGATAAATGTTATAATGCTTACTGTCGAGCATTGTAGCTGAACAAAAGCAGTGTGCTTAGTTTGTTTTCAAGCTGTGAAAAACAGTAGAAAAGCAGGTTTCTTTTTCAAACAATCTACTGTGTAGTTTTTTAACCAGTAATACAACAGTGTTTCTTTGACATGTTGTAAGCATTGACCCCGTGACCTGTCTCTCTGACATTCACACCTCTTACTCTTGCTGAATGGAATGCAGATGCTTTTGTTTGCAACTTACCACATGGGCAGAGACTCGTAGTGAAACTCTCTGACTTTTTCTTAAGTTCTGTCGGGAAGACTTCCCTCAGATGGTGAGGTGAAAATGTGTTAAAAAGGACCCTGAATGTATAAAAACCTCATCTGGCAGTTTTGAAATGATACAGAAATTTGACTGATACATTTATTTAAATTGTTTTGTCTATTCACACCCTGCTTCAGGCACTTACCATTTTATTAAACCTCATGTATTATGGCCTTGAAAAGTGTGTGCACACATGCCTGGACCTTTTAAACTAAGGTCAAAGGCTGTGGTTGATATCATTAAGCACTTATGCGTTAAGAATATCTAAATGGCCATCTAAAAACATCAGATTTTTTAATACATTATTGAATGTTAAATGAATTTCCTGAACCATGATTCTAAGGATATCACCCTCCCTCCCTAGAGTGACATTAGAACAAGTTTGTTCATGTTGAAAATCTAACCACTGCACAGAATAAAAACACTGACACTAAAGTGTTAAATTCGGCCCTCTGCCAGGAAGAACTGGAGCTCTGTACTCTGTAAGATTTAATAATTAGCTATTGTGATAAGTTAGCCTAACTTTGCCTTAAAGACAAAAAAGATTCACCTATTAAAAGAAAAGTATCTATCACAAAGTCCACAAATATTTCCCCTTAAAGTGAAAACGCAGTATTTTCAGAACTCAATAATCTGACTTCATGTCATTAAACCTCAGAATTGACATTTTGTTGTTTTTGTCAACTGTATCACAAAATGAACTAGTTTCCTGTGTTTTACGCCTGTTTCTTCAGGGCAAGAGGAAGCAAGGTTGTGCTTCGCTGTTGGGACCATACAGCCCTTAATGGAGGTGACAAAACAAACGTCCTTAGAGAAAACTTCAAGAGCCAGTTACATGAGCACTTCAGGGCCTGCAGCTGAAGTTTACCCGGACACCGCTTCTTTCAGGGGCCTCGCATAAACATTACACTCTCTGTCTGGGTAATTGATCCCAAATCTTGTTTGACAACGTTTTTTCACTGCAGACACTTCACATGCTTCCTGAACATAGCTGAGCTTTTTTGGCCGTGTTGCAAATACCACAACAACTCAGCACTCATTAAATCTTGTGCTGAGTGTTCTCTGCCTTACCACTGCCAGTGTGTGTGTGTGTGTGTGTGTGTGTGTGTGTGTGTGTGTGTGTGTGGTTTAGTTCCTTTTTCGCTCGATTCGCTGTCTCCCTTATCTGTTTCTTAGAGTTGTGATATAATATGTATGGATTAATAAATTGAAGCATTTATTAATCTTAGTCAATGTGAGCATTTACTAGTACATTACTAAAATCAAAAGTTGTATCTGTTAATATTAATTGATGAAATTGAGATAATGTACTAGCAATCAACATCTGTTTTTTTTAATGGGCTAACATTAACAATATAACTGATTACATGTAATGTGGATTACATAATCAGATTCCAAAAATGTAGTACTTGCAATTAGATTATGCATTGCTCATAATCGGATTACGGTTACTTTTTCATGAATTACATGATTACAGATTATTCACACAATAGAAGTCAATTATTCATAATTCATTGATTCTCCCTAATTCTTATTTTTACTCTTTTAAATTTTCCTTTCTAAGACAAATCCTATTGCGTGGCATACCGTCTAGCTTTGACTATATTCACAATACAGAATGGCCACGTAAATTAAATGTCATGTACAAATGATTAATTATGCAAATTGGTTAAACACTGCAGATATATAGCTGTGAAACACTATGTCTTCCTCATATCCAGTGACCTTCACTAATTATTGATCTGGACAAAAATATTTCAAACTTGGAAAACTCTGAATGTTTCATTGCTGTTTTCGTGTTTATTATTGTTTGTTCATGTAATTCAGTGATTCCCAAATGTTTTTGTCAGACAAACCCCTTTGACTTAAAATATTTGACCATGAGATTTTGAGTTAATTTTTCAATAATTTAACAATAAATTTGCATGTTCAGAGTTCGTTGATGTCAAAACATGGTCGCATTGACAGGTAAACAATCATTAGCTTTTCATTAACTCACAATCTCCCTGCAGTTCTTTAATTAATGCATTTCATGTTGTTGATAACAATGAATGGAAAATATTTATCTACAGTCTTAAAAAGAATCCATAAAAATAGGGCACAAAGTATTGTATTAATTTAACAGAATTTTCCATAACTTCATTGATCACTTCATTGAGTGTTTTAGGTTTAATGGAAATGTCTGTAAAATTACTGGATAATGTCCAGGTAATGAGCTGCCAGTACTTTTTCCATTATTTTATTTTATTTTAATTTATTTTTATCTATCTATCTATCTATCTATCTATCTATCTATCTATCTATCTATCTATCTATCTATCTATCTATCTATCTATCTATCTATCTATCTATCTATCTATCTATCTATCTATCTATCTATCTATCTATCTATCTATCTATCTATCTATCTATCTATCTATCTATCTATCTATCTATCTATCTAAAAGTAATCAGAAAGTAGTCAGAATACATTACCTAAAATGAATAATCTAGATGACATTACTAAAATTTTCATCATAATTTGCACTCTGTAATAGACTACAGTTTGCAAATAATCTGCCCAGCACACATGCATGTATTCTATATAAAGCTAAAGGATTTCAGATTAAGCGACAGGATTTGCATTTAGTTAGTCACTGTTTAATATTAAGCACAGATTAATTATTGGCCTTTTTTCTCAGCATTATCTATTTAAATATTTGTGAAATAAATAGTGTTAGTTATTTGTGTATGTGTCTAAATTAATTTTGTAATTTACTAGCCAAATTTAGCAATTTAATTAATGGGCCTACTGTATATTGAAAAGTGTAAATAATGATACAGTGTTGTATCTGCCGTTGATTCTTTAACCTTGAAGACTAAATAATTTCCATGATCTCGATCAGCTGAATCAAGTGAAAAGATCCTCTGTGTCGTCAATAACATTATTCATGCAGTTTTTGTTTGTTTGTTTGTTTTTAAAGTCTTCACTGCACTTTATTTTACAGTGTACTTACCTAAGAAAACACAGAGTAATAAGGTAACTGCAGGGGTTAGGTTTAGGTTTAGTACCTAATTATTATATTATAATTACTGTAATAAGTACATAGTATGTACATGGAAAACAGGACTGTAAAATAAAGTGCTACATGTCTTATTTAGGACTGTGAAAGTGGCACTGGCAGTTCACTGTGCCATTGCACACATTGTTTACTCTAAAAGTCAAATAATTAATCTGAGATTCCATTTTGATAAAAGATTACATAAGTGCGGGTGCCTCATTAAAGCTGTGCACAAGCGGGCTTCTTTCAAAAGTTTCCAAGTGAAGAATTTAGGCTTTAATAGTCTAAAAAAAAAAAAAATTCCAAACCTTTGTTTTATCCACCTTTCATATAAAGACAGAAACTTCTCATAATATATTCTGAAATGTGTGATATATAAGTGCAAAGGCAAACTCAAATCCTTTACCCATGTCTCAGTAGTCCACATTAGAAAACAAGCTGCTTTCAATTACAGACAGCAAATATACACTCTGAATCTCTCTCCCTCCCTCCTTCTGTCTTTCCCATCTCTTTTCTTCAGCTTTGGCTCTTTTGAAAACATTTATATTTCCTAATAACTAGGGTTTAGTCTAGTGGCCAGTGATTAAATCCAGACTGGTAAATGCAGAAGAGAGTATGTGGAAAATAATATCTATCTATAATTGTTCACAACAGCTAAGAAATGGAAACTTAGTAATTTTTTGCAATAAAAATGTCAGTTACAACTCCACATTAAATGAAGATTTAGAGCTGTACTACAACCAATGTTTAGTTATTTTCAACTTCACATTTTCACTAAAGCTTTATATTTAAATTTGGAACACAGTAGACTTCATAAGAAAGGTATGAGGAGGGATGAAGACAAATCCATCATAGCTAAAAACATACCCATAAAACAACTATGAAGATTATTTGTGCTAGATTCTTATTTAATAATAACAAACAACATGCATATGGGACTCATGTTTATTTTCTTGAGCTTTTGGCAGAAAAAACTGTACAGTTGATAATTAAACATTTCTATTAATGTCATCAAGAAAATATTTTCTTTCATTGCCTCATACAGTACTGGTTCATGTTCGGTTGCATTATTTAATCATATATCATTATATACATACATACTTGATTTCGCGAAGTTCGTTGTCAGCTGACCAGTGATCCTTTTGCCTGTAAAAGAATATAGGTTAGTTGCTCCAGTAGCTCAAAAGCATACATTAAGGCCTACCTTCCCTGCTTTGTCATTGTGGGATCTTTGCGTGAAGTTCCTCCTCCCATCATGCATTTGGTGTTGATGTCACCACTCGGCATTCTTCGGTTCCCAGAGTGGCCGTGTCCTCTGCCCTCGTCACAGTCCTGCAGAGGTCTGACACAATGCAGAGCTAGTCTGCCAGAACGTCGTACTCTACCTATAGTTTCGGACAGTTGATCATATTGTCAAGAGCAACAAATTATTATAACATTGCTTTTCTTGTATTTCAGTGAGCATATAGAGGCCACTTGTATTTTTGTATCTCATTGTTTTTATTTATAGTATGTAAAGTGACTTTGCAAAGTGTAACAAAGGAACTATTTCATTTAAATGTAAAAATAAACAGTAAAGCAACATGCGTATATAAATATAGTCATGAAGTCTAACTTATTTGCAGCACAGTTTTTTGTTTTTTTTATTACACAGGGTTTTTGACTTTGATGTGATGTGGAAAATGGAAGTTTGGCATTCAGTCTAAGAAGAGATTATTGAAACAAATTAAGCTTTCGCTGTTTAAATTGACACTGTAATCCATCATTGGAGAATCGAACTCTGTGCTCTATCATGATTCTGCTGGCTTCTTAGATTGGCCCTTGGGGCAAACAGAAATAGACAGGGAGAAGGTAACCTGCAACAATTGAATGAATCAATCACACAGAGACACACACGCACACACTTACAACTAAAGGTGTTTTGATAAGAATTTAATTGTCAATAATGTGTGTGTATATGTATATATATATATATATATATATTTAACCATGAGATTAGAGATTACATTTTTTAATTGCCATTATAGATATTAGAGCCTCCCGTTTAAATCTGTGACCCTTCCAATCATGCCTTAATCTTGATATTTAATCATGACTTGTAAACCAAAGACACTCTGAGAAATACTAATTTATATATATATATTTCTCGGTAGCTGAATAAAGTGACCATATGCATAGTAAGTACCAAAAACTAAATGTTTGTGTTAATATCACATTGCCATACCATGCATATGAATCACTTGACAGAATACAAATAACAATAATCACTTTAAAATATTTTTTTAATAATCATATACTGCCTGTTAAAGACTGGCTGCATATGGCAAACAATTTGCATAATCCCTTATCACATACTGTGGATGCAATATATTAGATTAATGACAGAAAAGCAAAACGTAGTTTTGAATTGTTTTACACCAAAGGTGTATGACCCTTTACTTATATGGTTAGATTATTCTTCTTTTATATTGATGCTATACCTGTGGAATCTGTAGTATAGTTAAGGTAAAACTTTATTTTACAGTGTCCTTGTTACACGTTACATGTAGTTACTACAGTAATTACTAAAAAATTTTAAAAACTAACCCTTAACAAATTTAATCCTATCTCTAAGTTCATGTAATTAATGTTACTTGGTACTTAAATGCATAATTACACTGTAATAAGCACACCTTAAAATAAAGTGTAACCGTTAATTTTACTACAACACATTGTGTAACAGGACGAGTATCACTTCAGTCTAGCTGCTGTCTGGTACTATTACTAAACTATAAGAAACAATAAAAGGACATTGAAAGATTTCCCACACCATGTTGAAGTCTAGGCTATATGGGCGTAGGCTATACTTCCATAAGATCTTTTTTCATGGACCGTGGCAACTATTGGTCCATATTCTTGTCTTAAAGAGTGAAATACATATGGGGAACGTGTTGTCCTGTGAAGAAGCAGCAAGTCCTCTGAATTCCCAGGGCAATGGTGTTGTTTTAAGACTGAAGGTAATGCTGAACAAATTACACCATATTTGGGCACAGAGCCAGGCTTCTGTAGAGAATAAAACCATAATCCTATTCAATTTGCCCGTAACCGATATGAGATTTTCTTCAATGAGTTAGAAGAATATGTCAAGGGGAGTTTTTTAGATCTTTTTAGATGACAAACAATAAAAACGGCAGGATTGCGTGAGAAAATACTTCAAAAGTTTTCTGTATTATTTTGGATTAATGTATTGAGAATAATCAGATTTTAAACATGATGAAGTGTCTTTCTTCCTTTTAAAGTAGTAAAATTAGCACATGTGAAGGTGGAACTGCGCAGTAAACTATAGTGCCAGGGGGCATAATTTGTATTTGCCTAATTGAAAGCTCAGACCACATCCACATATTAGAAACATATTTACTTTATGAAGACATGCAATACTATCTGTAAAGTCTTAGTGGGGCTGGTGTATTCAAAGAGCTTTCAAATTATGTTGTTTATACTTAATTAGTTTACAATAAAATACAATAAATAAAATGTTTAGTAGCATTATGAATATTTTTGTTGATACCCTCATGTTTAAGGTACTAATAGCCAATTAGAAATAGTATTACAAAATTCAAAGCAAGAAATGTAGATGTGCACACATTGTATTACAAGTGTAATCAGTCTGAAAATAAATGATAATGCTTTCTTTACATCTAATAAAATAAATAAAAACGGCTAATTTGCAATCGCTATTGCTGTATTTGCCTAAAGAATTGTAATTGCTAATTACTGCGAAATATCAGAAATTGCTTCACCGTCACAACAGATGTGCTATATAGACTGCAACCACACCAGCTGACAGGTCTATTACTTGCTCGTTTGGACACGTTTTAAACCGCAGCGTCTGATCCAGTGGTTTTCAATCCTTCATAAGAGAGACGTACAAAATTTGCAGTGCTGTGGGTTCCCAGGACCACGGATGAAAACCACTGATCTGATCTACCCAAACACAGGCATGCAAACAAAAAGTATAGCGATGATGATGATGATGATGATGTTAATAATAGGCTAATAATAATAAAAGTTCAAACTAAATCAGTGTTAGGCGTCTTGGTGTAATATGATAAATCGTGTAGCCTATATATGTCAGCTCTTCATTAGCATGATGCATCCAATTACCTATAATATAGGATTTGTGAGATGCGATTGCACTTTTTGTACGTTTTCTGTAATAATTAGCTATTTCAGAAGGTAAATTATATTTATGCATTTGTGACTTCTGATCATCCGCCTTAATCAGTCTCCTCATGTTGATTAGCCTGGTTAACCTTTTGCTCCGTACTGGGTCCGCAAGGGTTAATCAGGCCGGGATCTCAGTGACCCGAGGGTCAGATTCCCTCTATCTCATGCTTGAAGGATACGGTGGAGGCAGTGATAAGATTAGGTTGAACTTTCCTCTTCCAAACCATCAAAGCGCAATAGACACCTGCGCCTAAACCTGCGCTCACAACGCTTTTGAGAATTACCATGTCTTGTCCGTGACTTAATATGAGCAAAATAAATGTAGTACTGTGAGTGTTAAATAAAAGCTAAGTGAAAATTATATATATATATATATATATATATATATATATATATATATATATATATATATATATATATATATATATATATATATATATATATATATATATATAATATGGTATATTTAATGTTCGATATAACATTTTATATTTATTAAATCAAATAGAGTTTAGCTGTTTCTTTTAAGGTTTCATATATAGGGTAGTCGGCTGACGAGGTTTGCTACGGTTTGGATAGCCTATGTGGCTTTGCTTATTCAATGTCTATCGATTTAATCGCGTAGCTATAACTCCTCTTACAGCAGTCACATCTTACACACTCCTGTCCCAGCGTGCGTACTTTACTTTACAAACAATAATAAAGTGATTTGCCCCTTTCTTCGCGTCCCAGCCATGGAAAATCGTTAAAGACCCTGCTATTTGTGTGTGATCAGTAAATATTTAGTGTAGTGTCTCGTCCTAATCGATGGAGGTCCCGATGGGGGAGCGCTATTGTGTGTGTGGACGCTTGCTGAGCTCTGTGTGTGAAGACTCTTTCTTGTGCAGTGCGCTTTACAATGATAAATGTAGCTGGACGACTTTGGTTGCACTTTAGTGATCAACATCAAGTTGCTTGAAAACGGCTTTCGTCCAAAGTTCCTTCAGCACATTCAGCACGGGTGTATTTTTATGCGCAAAGTGACTCATTTCTACTTGGTTGCTAATGGCTTTTTCTTTTATTTTGTGTTCTTTCAGAGGTGGAACAAATAAACTAGTGAATAAAACTTAGTTTTTGGTATTTTAATGAAATTTAGGCTACGTGATTTAATTAGATAGTGCATAAGCTGTCAAATTGAAGTCCTTCGTATTAAATCTGTAGGCTAGCTATAATATAGGTTCAGTGTGTCTTTACGGCGTTATATGTTGGAAAGTAAATCACTGAGATATGAAGGCATTCATTCATTCATAGTTCGATTATCCATTCAATGGCTGTACATAACGTTCTGTTTATTAGCTGCTATACTCAGTCCTGAACCGGACTCTCCATTGTGTATAGCTAGCTGACTTTGCAAAATAGACAATTAAAGCGCCCTGCATACACAACTCTTAAAATCATTGACTGAATTACTTTACGGGAACCATAATTGTCTATTCTATGGCAATTTGACGTCACTCATGAATGCAAAGTTTATAGACGTCTGTCGACTGCAGAGTATATGCTAGTAGTGTTTTCTGAAGTGCTGTTAAGTTTGTTTTTATTCAGACACCAGTGGTATCAAACCCTTATTGATATGATGTTCTTGTGTGCATTCTTGTAGACTTATAATTGTTTCTTTATGAACTTAATGACATATTAAAACGATATTTTCAGAACAGTAAAGGTTTATTGCGTCAATTATCGAAATTCATTGATCTAATAAAGTCCTCACTTTGGACTTAACCATTGAAAAGACGACAAAGACATATCACTGTTACTAGTTTGCACATAAACAGACAGGTGTCTCTCCTGACTTCACCCCCTCCCTTTCGCAATCACAGCCCACACAAAGCAGCTGCACTAAGGAGGCTTTTTACCTTCTGTGGAAAAGAAAAAGACGCACAGGAGCATATTCTGTCTTTTTTTCTTTTCTTTTTTTTTCTTCAAAAAAATATATATCTCTTCAAAGTTATCAACACGACTGTCCTATTAGGATATGTACTAAATACTAACATGTGATTCAAGCGCCGCAGAAAAGTTTGATTTTTCTTGTCGGTTTGTCTTTTTTTCCCTCCCTAAAGTTTTAGTAATCATTCAAATAAATAGAGAGCCGGATTTTTGTGTATAAATCCGTCAGTGGAAAAGGAAACGGTGCTTCCACTACCAAACAGAGCGTTAATTCGCACAGAAAGAGAAGACTAAGTTTATTTTTCATATAGGAGAGGATGCATCACGGGGAAGACGAATCAACATCATATGCATTTGGTATGTTAATTGTTGGGAATCAAATCTCACTCAGCATGTATACATATCAACTGGAATATGTTAAAGTGAACCTGGTTGCTTCTTGTGTTGTGAATTCATTCGCAATATTGATTAAAATTATTTTAAAATGGACATTGTATCAGCAAACGCATCCTTGAGCGGAACACTTTCTCCATTTATTAACTATATAAGCATCGCAAATTTGTATTATTATTTTTGCTTTCTTTTTGGTCTTTGTCAATAATTTTGCTGCTATTTAAGAAGTGATGCTGCTGTATTGCATGTATGTCTGTCTATGCGTCTTTACTAGTCGTGTTTTTGCTTTGAAAAAGAAAAAGAATAACAAATACGAGACGTCTGTGACTTCTCAAGATATAGTGTAAAAATATTAACACTCACCTTGATCTTGGGGTAAAATCCACTTTGCATCGGTACGCTATAATTTACTTCTGCGGTATTGCTTTCGGCTGTCTTGTTCACATAGAATGGTCGGAGATGAGGCACGGTGCTCACTTTTGATCGTTTCAATAAACTGGCCAAAATTAACCGAAACGCGGCAATACTCCCGTGCGTGAACAACACTGTGGAGAAAATGTGTGGTAGAGACTTTCAAACGCACCTCTGCAACGTCCAAGTCAATTAGAAGGAAATCTCAAAAGCATTAATCAGATTAAAATAGGCGCATGTTACTCTGGTGTATGTGAGAGGCGAGCGACCGATGTAGTTTCCATTTAAGATGGCTCTTCCACCTTAAAGAGCGAATTCAGGCAGAAAAAATCCAAACGCTAGGGGGCGCCCATATACTGTTGTACATCCAGTCTTCAGCATTTTGTCCTCCGAGGCAGCATATGCAGTGATTTAGCACTGTACGTTTTTCAGTGGACCCAACTCCGACAACCCCTGATGATAGAGAAAGTAGACTTCAACAAGCGAGCTTTAAAAAAAGTGCTCTGACTTATAACCCGAGGAGCGAAAAGGGAGACACCTCATTTGACCACCCCGAGGCTCCCAGCAAACATCTAAGGCAATTAACATAAGACTTCTGGGCTTCTGCTTTCTCAATGAACATCATTCATTTTATATTTGCATGATTTTTTAAATGTTTTGTGTGTGTGTGTGTGTGTGTGTTTTATTAACCTAATAATCAATTTGAGGAAGCTCTGGGATGTTTTAGAACTTCACTGAATAAGATATCTGTATATGTCAAGGCCCTAAAAGCACATCCTAAAATTCTCTTTTGTTGTATGAGAACACATTGAATGCTGTATCTCTGCATAAATAACATCCTATTGTACTGAGAGCCGTTTTGGCTTGCGATATACATCTAAATCATTGTATTCTAATGATAAGTTACGACTAATATTTATTGGGTTACTTTATTGCTAGTATAGTCATGATGAGAACGAAAGCTGCATAGGCTATGGGGCAATTGGTGCTAGTTTCCGTACTGTTTTGTAAATTGTGTAGATAACTGTACAAATGTCAATAATCACCAACTATCTTTTATGGATTTTGGAACTATACACGTAAAGTCAGTCGACTTACATATAAGACATAAAATAATAGCCAAGTCTAAGAATTACGCCAATATAATAGGTCTTTTGGGCTATAATTAATGAATTGGTAGCCTATATAAAAATAAACGCAACGTCAATATATAGCCTAAGGTAGGCTATTCATATTCAGATCAAATTAAGCAAATTTAATATTCACAGAAATAAAGCTTACATAAATTCTGACTGACAATGACTATTAATTCATTTAGTATATATATTTTTTTCTCTGCTTACAAAGTAGTGTTTCGCATATATCCTATCTTTGACATATCTTGATTACAGTGCGAACTTACATCAATAGCCTCTCGCGTACATAGCTTGTTCCCTTGTGGAATCCCTGTTTTAAATGTATTTGTCAGTGCATTATTGACTTGATAAATGATATGCAGTTTCATGATTTATAACGAGGCGTTAATGCGGATAAATGGATTAATGGATCTGACCAAATCATATACGGCCAGTCTATAGAATAAATGTAACAAAAAGGTATGCAATGCAGTGAAAATGTGAAATAACAGAAATATCATTATCACTGAGATATTTATTATCATTTAGCAGTCAGATAAGAGGAAATGTAGCCTATTATTAAAAAAAAAAAAAAAAAAAAAAAACTTAGCCTATTTTAAACTTAAATTAGCATAATATTGATTTTGAAAAGCCGTGGACATCTGTAGTATGGAAAGCGGTTTTAATAGATATGCCAATCGTGTATTTTATTTGAAAGAAATCAAAATAATGAACACATGTATTGCGATCATTTTCCACCGAACGGTGTCCTACTCTCTTTAGGACCAAGCGGCTCCTCGACCCTCATTCCTGGCTTTGGCAAAGAACCAAGTAGCACAAGTGCCGACTAGCCAATAGGGTTCAGGGGGAGGTCCGTGAGCTCTGACCAGTCAAACACAGTCACTTTCCATATATGGCAACTCATCTCCATGGTAACGTGTGCTAAGTTGCAGCAGTCGTGTCAAAGTTCACTATATAGAGAGCTCAGTGAGCTGATCAGAGAGAAAGCATTCTGCCAGCCCAGCGCCTACAAATCGCAGTCACTTCCTAACCTCCCCCTTTTTAACATATTTGATCACTTTGATTCTCTGTTCTCTCTCTTATTATTTTTACGCGCATGAAGGAGGTTCTATAGGTTGTGATCTTTTTGTTATATTATCGGTCTTGCTTGCCGGAGAGTTGACTTCATATTTGACTCGAGCATAGGCTGCAACTGCGCGCGGCTGCTAGCGCTACCTCATCTGAAGAAAAGGAAGAAGCAGCAATATTTTTTTGCCAGTTGTTGGTTTTCTTCAAGACTTTACGCTGGAACTTCTCGCGTGTCGCAAGTATCTTTGAAAGCCGCGTGTTTCAGTGCGTCCGAACATCGCTACACGCGTGAAGTTATCTGTCCTGCTCGGTTCATATCTTCTTCCGCCGTGTTTATTTTCCATTTTTTCCTTGATGGGTTTACTGGATGGATGACTGCAAGTGCCCCTGGACTTGGCCTCTAAGAGCAAGGCTGCTATTCGGCTCGTCTTTGCTTCAGTTTTAACCACATGCCAGGTAACGCTATTCCAGTCAAGAAATAGACTACTGTTTGTCGTCGGTACGCAACTTTGAACGGACATTCAGACTCTAACCGACCGTGCCGATCCTGAATTATTTATTTTACCTTCCTAAGTGAGAAAGGCACCGTGCTTCGTTATCATTTGTTTTTGAAACAAAGCATTCCGAAACCAAAAACGGGGAACAAAAAGTTTTTTTTAACGTTGACTGATAGATATGGCAATGGTAGTGTGGAGAGGCTCCCAGGACGATGTGGCCGAGACCCAGGGCACCCTCTCATCGCAAGCCCAAGGAGGACTATCCCTTCCAACCCCTCAACCAGGCCAGCTGGGTCTGACGGCCTCTCAGGTTGCCCCTCCGACCCCTCAGACACCCGTTCAAGGACCCCCGAACAACAACACACAGTCCACCCCGACGAACCAGACGACGCAGAGTCAGTCGGAAAAGCAGCAGCCACAGCATATAGAGTGCGTGGTTTGCGGGGACAAATCCAGCGGCAAACACTATGGCCAGTTCACTTGCGAGGGCTGTAAAAGCTTTTTCAAACGGAGCGTACGAAGGAACCTCACTTACACATGCCGTGCCAACAGGAATTGTCCCATTGACCAGCACCATCGCAATCAGTGTCAGTACTGCCGCCTCAAAAAATGCCTCAAAGTTGGCATGAGACGGGAAGGTATTGGGATTTTTGTTGTTTTACTGCTGTCTTTGTCTTTTGTATTTAGCCTGATTAAATCATGCATGCTACGTTCCCCCTGTGTTTTGTCCCCGACTCTTCTCTCTGTCTGCCCGACCACAGCACGCGAAGGAACCGCCTATAGCGCTCGAGACCGAGCGTTATCACGGCGCCTTTAATGCTCGAATAACGAACAGCCTCTCCAAGCGACTATTTCGCATTTTACATGTTCGCGACGTTAAATTGATTGTCACTTTTATTCGCCGATGAAAATATGGGCATTCGTGCTGATTTTTAATAATATCACTGCAGAAATGCCGTACAGTTATGGCGAGGGAGTATGGAGAGGCAGCGTCAAAATCACACACACGCACGCATACACACACACACACACACACACACACTAGGCTAGGGTCCCCAGATAGTCCGCAATCTACAACGCTCTTCTTCAGGAGAAAAGTAAATAATAATCACAATTGCGCTTTTATAGTATTTATTCGAATAAATATTCCGCCAGACACCCAGTTCGCTCGCAGCTTCTCACTAGACAGCAGAAGGGACTCTGTCGCTAGCTAAATAGGTTAAGGGTTAGCATTCATGTCTTTCTTTGTGCATGTATTCACTGGGCTCATGTTGTGAAACGTAAACACAAATTATATGACAAGTACACTAAAATGAAACATTTGCAAATATCTTTTTTTCTGTTAACTAAAACATAGGGTTTGGCTAGAATTATTTTGTGTGTAGTGGGCGGTGCAGAACATTAGTATTGTGAGCATATCAAGAACCTAGTTTAAATTGTTTAACTTAACAGTAAAATCACGAAGGCCACTTTGATAGTTTAAAAGTTCTGCACGTGTCAAGTGATTACATTAATGATAGTGGTTTAGTTGCTTAAACAAATTGTGTGGTAAAAACACACCACAAGTGAAGTAAAAACAAGGTCAAGCTATGTTTTGTTGTTGTAGAATTCAAGCATCAATATCTACAGTTTCTCTTTTTACTGCAGCCGTGCAAAGGGGACGGATGCCACCCACACAGCCACACCATGGTCAGTTCGCCTTGACAAATGGGGACCCACTGCACTGCCATTCCTACTTATCCGGATATATCTCTCTACTACTACGAGCGGAGCCCTACCCAACTTCTCGGTATGGCAGTCAATGCATGCAGCCCAACAACATCATGGGCATCGAGAACATTTGTGAACTGGCAGCCAGGATGCTGTTTAGTGCGGTAGAGTGGGCCAGGAATATTCCCTTCTTCCCAGACCTCCAAATTACCGACCAGGTTGCCCTTTTGAGGTTGACCTGGAGTGAGTTGTTTGTGCTCAACGCTGCTCAATGCTCCATGCCGCTCCATGTGGCTCCACTTCTGGCGGCGGCTGGGCTCCATGCCTCCCCCATGTCTGCGGACAGAGTGGTCGCCTTTATGGACCACATTAGGATCTTCCAAGAACAAGTAGAAAAGCTTAAAGCTTTGCACGTTGACTCTGCTGAATACAGTTGTTTAAAGGCCATCGTTTTATTCACTTCAGGTAAGTTTTCATTTTCAAAACATATGTTTTTAATCATCTATTTTTATATTTGGTTGTGTTTGTACAGTAAAGAAACGTGGACTATTTAAAAAAAAAAAAAGTATATGTGCCAATTTCAGGCTATTTATCTGTAAGCATTAAATATTAAAATGTACACGTCATAATAGACACGTAAGTGTGAATATTTTACAGAGTTCTCTGATAAAAAATGCAGCTAACAAGTAAAATTAAGAAAATTATTTATTCTAACTAAAATGTTTTAAAATCATCGACGTATCGTCGATAGAATAAAGCAGTTCTGTTTATTTTAGCACTTAAGTTCCGTTTAGAATTAAATGGTGCCAGAATTAATATTTTGTGACAGCCAGCAATGCATAAAAAACATTTATTTATACGCGTAAAAATTAATAGAAGATACACGTTTAACTATATTGCCTATTACGTAGTTTTGATTTAAAAAAAACAAAAAAACAAAACAAAACAAATGAAAATACAAATAATGTTAGAAAATGAGCACTATCGACTTACAAAGTCTAAAATGCAGCCTTATTCATAATTTGTTGTAGTTTTACAATACATCAACATAATGTGATATTGAAGGGCAATCAATTATTTGTATTTATTTGCAATGACAGATATTAAGGATGTCATGCTCGAAGGGAGGGGGGTGAGGCTGTAGGAAATGGAAGAAAGGCCTAATGCTCCGTTTACACACATCACAGCCCAGCTTTACACCGGAGCCGATAAAATGATAGATATATTCACGTTGCGATAAACACCAATGGATAGTTTTGTTTAATTGTCCTTTATTGTGGAGCAGCGACGAGACATTTCTGTGCTTTGTTAAAAGCTCACAGTTCTTCCTTGTTTTGTTAGGATGATCTAGGGATACAAGACACATGCTGGACTCGTTCCAGAACTGGGTCATGACCCCAACTTCCTTTCTTTATTTGTGTATCACAGAGCTAAAGCGAAAAAGTTTTACAGATTTAAAACTTAATGGCGAATATATTCTCTCAGACATTTATGACTGGAACCAGTTGCACAATAAATAGCTATTAGCACAGAATGCAAATACGCTGTTTTGATTTCTTTACTACAGATAATGTTCCCTACAGCAATAAAATATAAATCAATCAAAACCTAAAATAAAAATAATATCAACTGAACTGTTACTAACATGCTATTTTTTTTTTTTAAGTTTATGTCATGTAGGGCAGCATTTTGCAATCGCTTTATTGATTTACAGTCTTACACCACCTCTTGTGGATAGCTTACTCTTCGAGTTTGTTGTTCTTTAAAAACAACTTTCAGTATTGTCTAAAAGTTTAGGGCTAAGGGTTGCGCTGTGTCTATAAATGTTCTAAAATAAGACAGATACAATACTATAATACGCTTACACTTAGGCTTTTAATTTCTTAACATGATTTTTTTTTTTTTTTTTTTTTTTTTTTAAAAATTGCCCTTTTGTGTTCCTTTTTGCCATACTAGTATAACCCACATGCTGCTAAATTGTCCTTTTTATGGGGATTACATATGCATCAAGATTCAAAAGGGTTTAAAACAATTTGTTACTCGGAATGCTCACTCAATTAGCTCTTTTTATAAAAAAAAAAAAAAGAAAAAAAAAAAAAATCCGAACAGCAAAACTCGAGAGTATTTTGCATCTCTGGTAAACTAAAGCTAGCTCGTATGGCACATATGATTTTCAGAAAGCGAATGTTTTGTGCATTGCATTCTGTACAACACACTGACGTAATAGCAAACTTAAATGAAATAGTATGCGTTACTGTTGTGAAACTTGCCGTTTTGTAAATGAATTGTCCAGGTGTGCTGTTAATGTAATTAACATTTGATTATCTCTCCGTTCCTTATAGATGCTTGTGGCCTGTCAGATGTGGCCCATGTGGAAAGTTTGCAAGAGAAGTCCCAGTGCGCTCTGGAGGAGTACGTTCGGAGCCAGTATCCCAACCAGCCAACTCGATTTGGGAAGTTATTACTGCGCTTGCCCTCTCTCCGTACAGTCTCGTCTTCGGTCATAGAGCAATTATTTTTCGTCCGATTGGTAGGTAAAACCCCAATTGAAACCCTCATCAGGGATATGTTGCTGTCGGGGAGCAGTTTTAACTGGCCTTACATGTCGATTCAGTAGGCAGAAGGAATGATCAAAGGGGCTGTGACTACAATAGTTAGCGCTTCTTTTGTAGAAGGAAACGGCTGTTACACGAGTTTACTTTCACGAAGAAAGACTTTCATACAATGACTGTGAATTTTAAAATTGAGACATTCAGTGAAGCCTCGAAATCCAGAGATTGCTCCCTGTGTCATTCTGAACAGTTTGTTCTAATGTTTTTTGTTTGTTTGTTTGTTGTTTTTGTAAAAAAAATAAAATAAAATAAATACAAAAATGAAGAAATACATAACCCACTAAAATTAATACAGAAGAAAAAAGAAAATAATTCATGGATTTTCACAATCCTTTCTGGACAGCAAAACTATAAAGTGCATTTAATCGATAATTTGGAACGATTAAGGAAGAAGAAAAAAGTTCTTTTTTTCTAAATTGCTATATTGTCCTGTGTCCATGTATCTATAGCTGTTTTTGTATATATTTTTTTTTTGTTTGTTTGTTTGTTTCTCCTTTCTGGTTCCAAACCGGCCTATGTGATTGTAGTATGTTATTTTTCTTTTTTTTTTTTTTTTCTTTTTTTTTTGTTGTTTTTCTAATAACCATGACTTCTTCTAAAACAGTTCAGAATGTAAAGACGTTCTTCGAGAATTCGAGAATTAAAACTAAATCCACAGCAATATAGGCTATGCTTACTAATGCTGCAAGCGCACTTACTCTATTGATGTCCCTTAATGAGCAAGAGTAGGGATTATTTTCATAACCAACTCAAACTTATATCCACAAAATGCCAGAGCACTAGTAATGCACCATTTCATGCCACTCTTCTGCCTGAGATAGACACCCCCCAAATCATTATATCCCGAAATGGATGCAGGAGCAAAACTATCGTTTAGTTATATGCGCCACAAAAGTGTTTGCAAACCGATTTTTGAGAGTTATGACCTGTCTCCATTTTTTTTTTTTTTTTTTTTTTTTTTATATTGGGATTCGGGCATGGCTGTAATGCAAATAGTAGAACAAAGTGTTTGATTTTACAGTGAAAAGGAGACCCCCACTTAATATTGTCAAATGTATTAAGTTGCGCACATCACGTGTTTTGCCACAGTAAACTGTATTTTGAACGTGGGGGAAATGATGGGTCATCATTCTTTTAATGATAAAGCAGCAGTATTAATAAGACGTCCCTATAAATGTCCCTCAACACTTAAAGCATTAAAGTGCCTGTACAGCGCAAATGTGTTATTAACGGTTACTGAAGTCTATACACCATGGGGGAACACGCTTAGAATTTACAAAATAAGTCTTATAATTGTTCATTTCACTTGAGGGAAAAAAACACACAAGTAGAGGCAGTATTCTTGTAAATATAGGTCAATTCATTTCAAGGACTTTTTCTTTATACAACGTATATGTGATTAAGAATAAAACTGTGGTTGCCAATTTTTTCGGTAATACAAATGTCTTCAAATGAGTGACAGACTTAGCTAGTAGCACTGAAAGTTCTGGTTGTAATGTACATACATATAAAGACAAATGTTTTTTTTTTTCTTCCTTTCTTTTTCATGTATTTAGACTGTGAATGCATGGCCACAGGTCGCTAACCTATTTTACCTTTGATATATATATATATAAATGTAAATGTTTTTGACTGTATAGATATAATCTGTGCATTCAGTACACTAGCCCTTGTATTTAAAAAGACAAAAAAATGAAAAAAAAAAAAAAAAAAACGTTCGACGATAGGTTGACACTTAACAGGGTGAGCTGGTTTGGAAAGGGGTGGCTATTTTGACTTGGTGTTCTGCTCCTTTTCGGTCTGTAACAGATGCCTTGTGTGTGTATGTGTGAAAGCTTGCAATTTCGTCCTTGTTTTGAGGCTTTTCTTCAACACACAAGACACCATGTTGTGATTGGATAAAAAGGGATCATATTGTGTAGTTGATTGAACAGTTATTTGGGCTGTTCTCTGCCACATATGGACCAGTGAATGATACATGATTGTAATTATGAACAGTTTAAACTGACCCACGTTTTTATATAAATATATAAAATATATTACTGCAGGGTATTGATAACGTATAGATACTTTTTTATTATTATTGATTATTATTAATTGCAAGTGATATACGTGAGTGTGTGTGGAAGTTTATAGTTGAAAACAATTCTTGTTTGTTTGTGTTAGCTTATTGTAAACAAGCATTCTGCTGTAAATTTGTTCTTGGTATTAAATTATAATTTATGAATTTGAAATCAAAAGGCTTTCATTGTTGTGTTATTCATGATTAGCGGACAAATATGTCTGTTCTATCGGACAGTGAACTCATGCTCTGTCTCAAACTGCTGAAGGTTGGGTTTACGGATGTGTGTTTCAGAGAGAGAGAGAGTGTGTGTGTGTGTGTGTGTGAGTGAGTGAGTGAGTGAGTGAGTGTGTGAGAGAGAGAGTGGGTTGGGGGTGCGAGGGTTTGGCATGGGAAATTGTCCAGGTTACATCTACATTTGGCTATGTAAATACACGTGCAAAGTGCTGCAGCTTCAAGTGTGAAAGTACGCTTTTATTTGCCCTCTAACACTTTTTACACATTCACCTATCTATGATAAAAAAAAAAAAAAAATAAGGAAATTTCAAGTATCATGTCATCCCTACTTACCAGGTATAGATGGTGTGTATATGCGCAGACGTTCTTGCTCATTGCCTTGTTGGGTATCACTTTCAATTTAAATACATCAAATCTTCTCAGAGCAGGTACTGACACGTCGGAACTGAAGTCGCGATGAAATGCAACATTGGACGTTCAATACATGTCAAATGAAATGCCATCTTGTTGTAAACGTGACAAATGACAAAATGCAGACCACTGTTTGTTCTACCTCGAAAGCAGTATTTTATGTGTCACATTTAGGGCTATCTGTTAGAGGACACCAAGCGTGTGAAGCTATCCTGTAAACTGCGCCTTCAACTTGGTGTCCTATTAGTTGAGTCAATATGGCGTCTTGCAATCCAACGCAAGCTATACGGCTCCCCGGAGCAAAGCGGTGTCTTGTAATTGAAACCACATTGCTGGGAGAAAAGGCCCCCTCAATCGACACCGAGGGCCCAAAAAAAAAAAAAAAAAAAAAAAAGCTTCAGACAGCAACCGTGTTAAAGTTTTTGTCAGGAGTCCAATAGTCCTAAAATCCAGAGATAGGCTTAATATTTTCATAGCCAATGTAATTAAAACGTATTTTTCTTTTTACGTATGGTTATAGCACGATTTAACAAGACCATCGCTAACTCGTTAGGTTCTCCAAGATCTCGTTTGGCAAATTCTACTACTTGGGTATAGCTTCGAGAAAATAAAAGGTAACATCCTGACCCCAAATACACCTATGTTATATATTACTGTTTTGATATTGGATCAGACAAACTGATGATAGGCTAAAGTAACTTATATGGCTGAGGAACAATGTGACGCACAATAATGGTACGCTAATCAGACCACTACCACCATTGCTTTTTTTTTCCAACTGCGTAATAATAATAACATCATCGACAATGATAATTATAACACGCTTTATATTATTTATATTCCATGTAAATACTATTTATTTATTTATTTATTTATTTAACTACTTAAAAAAAAATACCTTAAACTGATCGGGAAGGCAAGAGCTATATAGCGTAATCCTGGTAAGTTTGTTTGTTTCGGGGCTATGGGTAAAGGCCTGTTTAGATGACCGGAAATGATTGATGGATGTTTGTTATTGTTTTAAACGTGGCCCAGGATGTGTGTTTGATGAGAGCGCTAATGCATGTAGCAGAGGAAGGCTTGTAATTATGACACAGTGATGAGACCTATTAACTACTCGAGATACTATTAGTAGTTGGCATTACGTGCTTTAAAAAACTAATTCCAGTAAGTCTGTGCAACAAATTCCACCGTGCACAAACTTCATAGATCTTATGTTGTATATTTTGTCAAAGAGGAATTGACAGTTTCTTCGCTTTAAATGCTCGTTTTGCTTTGATAGGCTTACCAGAGCAGGTTAGTAGTAATTTGGATCATGGCTTCACAGGCTTGATTTTAGTTGACAGAGCGTGTGTTGAGGCTGAACTCTATAATTTGCACTTCTGTTCTTTTATTAGCGTCGGACAACGAACTAATGAGGTCTCCCTCAGTACAATGTCAGTTTTATTTATTTATTCGTGGAAAAAGTACTATGGGATATGGCTGGCCAACCAAGCCAACAACAAATGATTCCTAACCGCTTCTCCATTGATTCTGTATAATATTCTATATGTCTATAGCAGACATTTAAAACTAAAAGAGTAAAACACGTCGACATTCTTGCAGGTGCCAGGGTAAAAGTGCCTTCGTTGTTTTTTAAAGGCATTATTGTTTGATGAGGTAGACGCGGCAAAACTGCCTGAGGAATCGTTAGGCCTACTATTTAAATGTAAGGTGTGTTCAGTCTCGAAGGATTGAAATCGTCTGTTACCGTCACCCAACATCCTCTACATTGCTGATGTTGCTAAAATAATTGAATATAGTGTGATTTTAAAAGCTAGCACATAATTATCTGGCTTAACAGTGGTACGGTAGCTAATAACACTGTTTGTCTCGGAGGTTTTCAACTTAATTTCAAAATGACCTCTCAGACCTTTCCTAAGCCTTAGCTACTATGACATCAAGCTACGTGGATGTGGTTTTGACGAATCGGTCATATATCTCTTAGACTCCTTAGCAAAAGTCATCATAGCTTTGAGATAGGCTATCATATGCTCGCTTGTGTTGTTCTTATGATGAGCTCGACGAGGGAAGAGCCAGCAATTGGTTTCCATAGCGACCTCCAAAGAGCAGCGATAATAAGCAAAGCATAGACCCCCCACTCCCTTAGAAAAAAAGAAAGAAGACAATTTAACGTCTGTGTTGTTCTTTCACCTCACTCGAGTATCAACATATTCCTGTTTCATTATATTTATTGCCCCTCGTAAGATTTGGTGAATATAGAGAGTAACTGTCCATAATTTTAGCCCTCATATTTATATCAGTTTATATGAGGAAAAACTCGTCACGACTCACGACCTTAGTGTTTTGGCTTTTCAAATAATGAGGTACTTTGGAGAACTTTTGTTTGACGTCATCTATATTTTTTTTTTGGCGGCAAATTGCGTGGAATGTTCTGTAACGGGGCAGTTTAACAACAATCTAATGTGGCCTTGTCTAGCACAGAAGCAATTTTATTTCCTTTTAACAACTGTTTTAAGTAAACGCTTGCATATTCTTTATATTAATAACCATTGTTTATTTGAACAAAACCGCAATATGAATAACTGGGTCAGGATGCCTTGTCTTTTAATTTTTTCAAAACTAAAATGGAGCAATAAAAATATTCGTATTGGTTACTTAAAACTTAACTGGCTTCATTGCGATATATATGCATTTTTAAAATAAATTATTTTATTTATTTATTTATTTTGCCTGTCAGTCTGTCTGTGTTATTTTGAATAAAGTGCTTTAAAATAGACTTGCTGCTCTCAGCTCGGTGGGTTCCTCTCTCTAAATGTTAGAAAATTGTGCCATCTACCCGCTATTCACAGAACTGTCACTTCCAGGACCTCCCGAGACCTTGAGCCAACTTTAACACAAAGGGAGAGACTGAGGGGGTTGGTGAGATGCTTCGAAGTGTAGTCTGTTCTCTGGGTTAAAACAGGCATTAAATGAATAACATCACAGATTTTATGTTTGATTTAGCCTATTATTTTAGTATAACTTGCAACGTACCAAAGTTATGGGAGGGATTGCATCAGTAGTCTACATAGACTATTCAAACCATTTGACATCCCATCCACAATATGAGGAATTTTTATTTTATGTTTTTATTTTATTAAATTTCTCTGTTGTTACATTAATACAATATTAAGTCATATCCTTCAGGGTGATGAATGACTATTTTTATAATTACCAAGTTAGATCACAACATAACCTTATGAACTAACGCAGAAGACATTGAAAGTATAAAACACCAACAAAATAATGCTGATGCAATAAACGTTGGTGTCACTCATGACGTTTATACTATTTCCGTTTTATCAGAGGTACTTATTTTTCTTTAATTAAAGTCTGTGGTAGCCTAAAGTTTTTTTCTCTTCTATCGGTTTGATGGGAGCAGAGGAGCAGGTCACATTCTGATCTTTAGCACAGTTTCAAATGGACGGGTTAATTCTTGTTTAATTCATTAGCATTCCCAGTGCACGGGTTCCTCTCAGACATCTGTCTAGTATACCACACGTGTTTACAATGACTTTCATTCACTGTTTCTTGAGGAAAAACACGGATCCTGTGCGTTTTAAGCTTGGTTACTCTCTTGCGTTAAACATTCAGCTATAGATATTTACATGAACGGTGTTTATTAACCTCGGAATTTTTGGTCCCCCTCGTAAGTGAAATACGCCTACCATCGAAAGGGACAACAAAGGTTAACATTAAAGTTTAGAAAAATTAAAGTAAAAAAAAAAAAGTAAAGTAATAACTGCACCAATGCACATAGTGCTAAGGGACACATTTTACTGTAGGCTATTGTTTGAGTTTTCCCGCCCTATATATATATATATATATATATATATATATATATATATATATATATATATATATATATATATATATATATATATATATATTTAAATTGTAGGCTACCGTTTTTGCGTTGACAAGGTAGATTCAATTGTTAATATTCTTAATGGCCTAGGCAATTTGACTAACATCTTGAAACGAATGCAATATCTCCTTTTATTTTGAGTCCAGTCGCAAGATTTAGGCTGTTCTTTGTTTAAAGCGCCCATATGTAGCAACGCTCCATGTCGATAACATCCTATTATTTTTCCGGCTGAGAAATGGCTGAATTTAAAGACTTAGACATTGCGGTAAAAGGAAAACGCGATTAACGTCAACAAAATTTGATACCTGTGTAAAGCGGCCTTCTACTAAATGCACACGCAGTGTCTGCCGCTAGAGTTAAACGCTGGTGAACTCAGTCAGTGGGTCTCAGTCAGTGAACTCGCGAGGAACCAATAGGAGAAGAGAGAGAGAGAGATCTAAAGCGCAAAACTGAGGATAGTCATAGTACCATCTAAACTAATATATACAACTTGGATTTTGGCTTGTACTTAGTAGGACTAGTGAATAATTGATAATAATCATTTAATTACATTTTACAGTTTGTCAAAGGTGTTGTCTTGGACGGTATAATTGTTTAATCCATTTATATTTGTAACCACAAGTACTTTATATAAAATCTAATTTGCTGCATTTTTGTGGGAAGCGTTCGAAAATTACAGTCTGATTTGTTAAATGTTTGATTAAGATGTAGGGTCAGTTTAGAACACTGTCTTAACATGTGTCATTTTCCACTGGCTATAGTTATGAAGGACAACAATACTAATAATAGTAATGATGATAATAATAATAATAATAATAATAATTATTATTATTATTATTATTATTATTGGGGGTGAGTTATTGATGTTATGAGAAAAAAAAAATCATTATTGATAGATGCATATTTCAGAGTGTATGCTACTTTGTTTTGTAATATTTAGATGTTAATGGTCTCAGTATTATTAACCCTCTAAACACGAGAATAACAAGTGTAAATTCATGTTGCCTATATAACATATAAAGATCTTTGTGTCTATTGAACAGACACCAATTTACAAAAAGTATTCTCCCCAATAGCTTTTGACAACAAATGTGCTCTTTAAAAGAAAAAAAGAAAAAGAAAAAAAAGGAAAGCGTTTGTGATCAGACAAAGTGTGAAATCATCATAGAATGAAATGTAGCCTACTAGTCTGAAATGACGTTATGATATTATTTATAATTGCATTTTTTTTTTTTTTTTTTTTTTTATAAAGTAACATAAACGGGATCATACACACAATACCTCTCACATACATGTGCACTTTTAGATAAGAGCAAGGTAACTCAACCGTCAAATTATAATTGCAATTTAATAATATAATAATAAAATAAAACATGTTCCAACGCAATGCAAATATCAAATCCTCTCAAACAGCAGTGTAAAAACACCGAGCGACGTAGGCCTTGGATATCTTTGTCCTCGACTCCTGGCTGTTATTCTTTCTTCTCGATCTCTCCTTCAAGAATCATGCCACTCTTTGGGAACTACTAAGTACAGTTTAAAAATCAAATGCACTCTACAGTGAGCCCGATAAGTTGGTTATTATCTCTCTTTTCAAACACAAATGTACAAACAGGTGTTCATATATATATATATATATATATATATATATATATATATATATATATATATATATATATATATAAAATATATATATATAAATATATTATATAAAATATATATATATAAATCATTAAACCAATAGAGCACGCGCACGCATAAGAATTTCCCCTGTACTATTTTCGAATTTTGTGCGACAGCATCAGTTTGAGATGAACACCTAAACATCTGAACACTGAGAGCACAGTGATAGCCTACTTAGAAAGACACAGACTCCGACACCCGCGCCATCGCTTTCATGATAGCGGGCGATGTCAGTTCTGGAGACACATGCTCCCTGTTTCTTTTTTCAAGATCATTAGCGGCCCCCTCCAGCTACAATCCTTGCATGGATTGAACAATAAGACACGGGTGCATTAAATTCTCAAGCACTGCTGCCAGTCATGCTGAGAGAGGTAAGCATGTTGTCGACTTCAGTATGGGGATGCTTAAAGAAAGAAAATACAGTAGTGTAGGGCAAAATTGAAGGGAAAATATAAATGTATTTAAGGAATAATAAACACTAGCTTTTACGAATTTAGAGAGCAAAATCTGAAAATCTGAAAAGTGACGTTGGAACTGCGTTTCGTTTTGCAATGCACATCAAAAACACAAGCAACAGACAGATCTCCCGGTTAATCAGAACTGCTTTAGACTGAGGGTGCTGTTTTACATTTAAAAGCAAGATGGCGCTATTTTGTTCATCTGTCAAACGAGAGGTTTCTTTAGTACCCACTGGCTTTATCACACATGTCGAAGTTATCAGTCTTTTTCATTGGTTCATGTTGACATATTACACAAATTATCAAAGCTTTATATCAAGCAAAATATCATGAATTATTATTTTTATTTATTTTTTTCTTGTTCTTTTTGTGAGGCATGCGTTTAACTTTGAGCTTGAAAATTAAGATGATCGTGTACCATGAATTAAAAAAAAAAAAAAAAAATGTAAATTTGGTACAGATATTCTGTAATTTGTTATCTGTAATTGATTATTAAGATATAAAAATGTACTTAAGAATGAAATACTGTAAACCTGTACTATATATGCTTAAAGACCATTTATAAGCATAAAGACTCTTTTGCCTTCCTTTCAAATTCATGTACTTTTATTTTCATTTATTAATTTACTGCAAATGCGGTTTATATTTTTCTTTTGTTACTGACGTTATGTTGTTCAAACTTCTGCAGTTTTCCATGTGTTTGCGAATTCAGATAACTTGATGTTTATTGATGCATGTTTGCTTAAAAATACAATGATTTGTGGGAATGAGGAGAAGGAATGCATGCTGTTTATTATAGTGATATAATAAACAGAATCATAAGTGACAATTGGACGACTCAGATTTTATTGGGAATTTGGTAAAAAGCATTTTTTCCTGGTAGAAACATTTCTCACACTGCAGATAATAATTAAAACAAGACTGACGATGACGAATAAAGAACTGTAACGCTTTGATACACACATTTAATAAATACACACAAGCTTAATAAATGTACGGTTATCCTATTATAATGAATGTATTATTATAGTAGCAGTAGTAATATCTGGTAATACTTAAGTTAAGTTAAGATACACGTTTTCACTTGTCTACAGCATCCATAATTTCAGAAATGTACATTTAAATGTAAATTAAAAAAAAAAAGGAAATTCAATTATAAGTAAATTTCAGTATATATTTCCTGAACCTAATTGTGGCACATATCGTCAGACGTCCATAAGATCTGTTTTAGCTACAAATGTACACAATATAAAAGCAGATTTCTAAATATGATTGACCTCGATCCACGATCGACCCACTGAACTCGTTTTTTTCTCTTAGCTGCCTTCTGTTGTCCACTCCATGTCCACTGACAAGGAATGTCCAAAAAAAAAATATATATGCATAGCGTTTTCTTTTTTTTAATTAGACTTTTTTTTTTTTTTTTTTTTTTTTAGCAATTAATAAATATTTTAATTGTCATTGTCGACCACAGTCCTAAATCGATTTCTGGAATTGAAAGATTATTATTATTATTATTATTATTATTATTATTATTAATACTACTACTACATTAGTGTAACTGAGCCATTTCTACCATTCCTTTTTTCGTGCTGTATGTACAAAATGACACAGGGTGTTACTTAAGAAATAATTATTTCAGAAAGTAATATGTAATATCTTGTTATAATATTATCATTATTAATCATAATAATAATAATAATAATAATAAATATCATTAGACCTATTATTATTATTATTATTATACAGCCAGTGGCCTATATTAGACAAGCTGTATCATGCATTACAGCCATTACACACAATAACAATAGCAGACACATTAGTTGAGCTAGAGGATCTGGGTCTAGCTTTTACGGTCTGCCTTGCGAATTTTAGACCGAATGTGTCTTCAGTCACGTTCTCTTATGTCTTGGCCAGTTCTCTGAACTTTATCACTAAATGTAAACAAGTTGTCAGTTTGGAAATAATCTTCTTTACTTTTTTATTACAATGAAAATTCAATCTCCCAAGCTTAGATTAGGCAGATGAGATTTTTTTTTTCATTCCTTGTCACTCGTTGGGCCAGACTTCGGAGGACAATAATGTGGCAATTGTGGATGCTATGTGACCCATAAAATTTGAGGGTGGCTATTCTGGCTTTGGTATATAATTATGCAAAACACTTTGTATAAAGACTTGCCATCCGATCTAATGATAGGGACTACAGTCTCATTTCAAAAGAGGGAGGGTCCCACAACATATTCACACTTAAAAACAGGGAGGAAAACCTGTATTCTGATAATTCAGGGTATACTACAAACTAACAGTAATAATCAAGCCATTGTATAATTCGTTTATATGAATGTAGAAATGAAACTGTTTCAGTAATGGCAACAATATAAGAAACAAACAAGGAAATGTATGTAGCAAAAGCACTAAATATTTAACACCAAAATGTTAAAGGCTGGCTAAAATTGCTTGCAGTCTGTTGCAAACATATTATGTCTTAATACTATTTTGCTGTTAAATTAAAAACGAGTATATGTGCTACTACATAGTAGCAAAATATACAAAATATATATTTTTTAAATTATGTATAATATACTTATAATATACTTGATGGACCTCAATTTCTTCTTTCAGCACTTCCGAGACAACATCAACGAAACCGCAATCCGACCATGACCTTTAGTTGCGCTGTAGGTTAGCTTGAAATGATGAAGCTCATGTCTCCCAAACCAGCTAGAAATACGTGCATCTGAATTGCATCGTTATGGGAGCTGTCAGATCCAAAGGTGCTGAACTTAGGCCTAAAGTTACGTTAGCATTTCCAGCGATGTTCCTTCCCAACACGGAAATATTTCCCTGGTTGCTGAAAGTAGAGACGTCAAAGGCTAACTGTAAAAAAAATTAATAAGTATGATTTTGGGGGGGGGGGGTGTAAAAAAAAAAAAAAAAAAAAAAAGCTGTAAAAGTTGATTAGATGCAATGTGGATTACTATTAGGGCTTCTGCATTCGCATCCTCCCTATAGTGACTCCATATAGGGAAAACATAGCTTAGGGAAACATTCGTTGCATTTGTGGATCATGAGGTCTGAGCATTGTAAAATGGCTACTTTTGATTTTAGCCTTATGCAACATGCAATATGTGAAGTTGCCATTGGAGGAAAAAGACGAGGAAGAAAGAGTCGGAGGCGCTCATACTTTTTTTTATTTATTTATTTTACAGTACGTACACTTTAAATGTACTTACAGTGTACTTACCAAGAAAGTACTGAATGATATAAGTTAACTACATTGTTATTACCCAGTAACTGTAATTACTACAATAAGTATATAGTATGTGTACATGCGAAATAGGACTGTAAAATAAAGTGCTACCATTTATTTATTTAGTTAAAATAAATGGAAATTGTGGGCTATCACATTTTTGTAATATTTTAAGTATATATTTATTGCAGTTATTTTGCTATGTTCATCAAAGCATGCCTTACAGTTTTAGATTATTCTGTTTTGCAATCCAGACTTATATCGTGTCATGCACAGACTGGGAAGTATCGTTTTAAGGCTAATCTTCGCCGATTACTATTATTATTATTATTATTATTATTATTATTATTATTATTATTATTATTATCATCGCAAATATAGTTTGGCAATAATCAAAACACATCAGCACTTTGGTTTCTGCCCTTTTTGCAGAGAAACTTCATTTTAAATTGTCCTTAATTGACAAACGATACTTAGATCATGATTTTGGGGTGAAAAACTTTTTTGAAAGTTATTTAAAGCTTTGTGAAACCCGACCTAGTAAACAGTTCAGAATTTGTCATGAAAACAAAGATGAAAGCAAAAAGTATTTATCATTAGTTTTATTATAAATAATTATTATTTGTGCTCTATATAGGGCATTTTATGTGTATGCCCATTTAAACGCTTGTGCTGACCAACAGAGGTGTGAATCTGAGAGCTTTTCTACCAAATGAAGTGGCGGCAGAGAGAGAAATAAAGAGATGTGCAGCTGTCAGGGGTCAGGCGAGCTGAGATTGCTTCCAGAGATCCTTTGAAAAAATCACACGTTTGAAGGCTTAGTGCTGTGCTGCCTTCGCATTTCAAGCTCAGATCAGTGAAATAAAGGAGAGAAAAAGAGAGGGGGAGAAAGAGAGAGAGAGAGGCAGAGTGAGAGAATAAGACAGATATCCGCTAAAGAATTCATGATGAACAGAGGATTGGTCTGGACCGAGACATTTTGGGAGACGAGAGAGAATCCGTGTTTTGCTCAGTAGAGAACAGAGATGATCATTTTTACTATTACACGCAATGTGCCTATAACACAATTAAAGGAGCGCTGGTTAATTATGCTGAGCCTCAGTGAGTCTGTGTGGGTGTTTGAAGAGTGTGAAAAGTATAGAGCACAAAAATAAGCACTGAATGCTATCTAATTAACTATAAATGACGAAATAATTCATCACATGCACTTACGCAACACTGGACAACTGGTGTTGGTGAATTTGTGCACACCCCCTTTTTAATAAATCTGTATCATTTATTGTCTGCCATAGGACAATCAAATGAAAGGCAGCAGTCACAAAAACATGTACACTGTAATTTGAGCCGCAATTTACATTGAAATCAAATATAGTCTGGTTATGATTGATAACTGAAATACAGATTAGGCTACGTGGAGGTATTTTTCTTGTAGGCCACATCATTACACCGGAATTAGAAAACACAGAAAGAACAGATCAGATCTGCAATTTCTAACTCGAAATCGCCCATATAGTAAGTGAAAATTCAGACCAAGAAAGCCAAAGAAACGAATTAACCCTCTAGGTTTGATTTATGAACCTCTTCTGTTTGTATATAAGCCATTCTGCAATCTATAACGGGGAAAAAAAACATCAACAAACGACAAAGTCTTTTAATTTTTCGGCAGTGTGACTTACCTGTGGAAACTAAAAAAAGGTATGGAGGATATGAATAACACCAAAAATATAATAATAATAAATGGAGGATATGAATAACACCAAAAATATAATAACAATAAAATGTATGTATTTATTTTCATTCGTTCGTTTGTTCGTTCATTCACTGAACCATTAAATAAGACCAAAACATTTGAAATGGTAAGACATTAAATATTTCGGGAAAAGTGCGGGAAAAATACATGCACGCCTGACACAAATATTTCGAAAAAGTGCTTGAAAAGTACTTGAGCGCGACACATTGAAAAATAATTTATTTATTTATTTGCATTCGTTCGTTTGTTCGTGAACCATTAAACAACGCCAAAACATCTGAAATGGTAAAATATTGAATATTTCCAAAAAAAAAAAAAAAAAAAAAAGTGCGGGAAAACACTTGCGCGCGTGACGTAGAAAAATCAGGTAATTTTTTTGCCTCTTGGTGCTTTGAATTAGAGTTGTAATGCAGTTCGTTGGTTTTATCTTTTAACATTAGTTTTAGAAAATATTTTTCTTTCTCCCGTGTGAATACATGACGAACGGAAAGATTAAAAAACGATCCATTGACGCCATGCTCTTATTTTTATGATCAACGTTAAGTCCTCAGTGACTTCATGACACCTTCTCACATATGGTCGTTGCACAACATGCCACTAGCTATGCTCCTTGGGCTGTGCCATTGGTTGACAAGTCTATTAAGGGGATGACAGGCGTAGAAGCCCATTTACACCATAGGTCTCCTACCCAGACCTATACTGACACATGTGAAGATGTAGACATAGACCTTGACCCCTGTCAAAGCTCTTGTGCACGACTTACTTTTGATATTTTGATAACATCAGAGAGCCTTCTGCAGGGCCAGCCTGAGCATGTCTACATCTTTTGTGCCCACATTGAATGGGTGGCTATGTTCTAGTGTTCTTTAAGATGTCGTCCAGATCACTTCTAACACACATCAGTGTACTTTGAATGATGTGAAATGGACACCTCTTGTTATTGCAGATGACAATACTGATATGAATATTCACTCCCGAGTAGGAATTTCTTTCTTTTCATTTTCCCACACAACCTCCCCCTTCTCAGCCTCAAGCAGCATATCTCCCATTAAACCAGTGACAGGTGCCATTATTTTTATGTTTTGCGTGTTTTTTGATTTGTCCTGTGGCTGGTTGGAGTTGTGGAACATGTAGATTTATAATCATTACAGTCTTTGGACATCTACACATTCATGCTTACTGCTTCACTTTTTTTTCCTCAAGGGTCCTTGACAAGAAGAAAAGACTGAGAGTATAAGTTATTTTTCTTACTGCTTTTGGTATAAAATAAATAATGTCTCCAAGTAACTTTTATTTTATAAGCAAAGCAGTTGATAATGGACAGCAGCTGAGATTGACAGGTCTTTATTATGGAATAGGATGTGACAAAATGACATTTGGCAAATATAAAAAAACAGTTTGATGTGTAGGCATGTCATTAAATTATTTTAACAAAGAATTCTATCAAAACATTGCTAATAGGAATCATATTGTAAATTGCAAATACATATTTAAAATGCTATTATTTAGTAACAACTTCCCTTTTTTCTAATAACCTCGCAAGTCTCTTCTCAGTTAAATGTAGGAGAAAAATGCATAAACCACTGTGATAATCATATGGGAGAAACCTCAACAAAAAAAAGCTTTTCCGTCAATTCAAAAGACTTCCAAGGGATATGCCATCTGCAATGATTGAGCACCATATAACAGACTAACGTTCTGTCATCATTTACTTAACCTCATGTGTTCCAAACCTTGGATGACTTTCTTTATCCTTTGGAACACAAAATATATTTTGAAAAAGTCCCATTTTCCTTGTTCTTACAATGAAAGTTGAAGGGGTCCAAAAACGCATATGGAACGTTCTTCAAAGTATCTTCTGAATGAAGTTATACAGACATAATTGTCTTCTATCTCTATAAGGTCTAGTGAAACAATGATCAATTGAACAAGCTATGTGGTGACCTAAAGACTGGTACATTTAGAAAAGTATACTACACTGTAAAAAAATATATATATTTTCATGATTTAGCACAACATTTTTTTCTTTTGTCAAATCAACTTCAGTAATTAATGTGGTTCAGATAACATCATATTTTGAAATTCTGTTGATTAAACCAATCATCCTTATTGTATTAACTCCAATTTTTAATTTCAATGAACTTTAAGGCAGCCAGGTAACTTACTTTTTTAAGTTAAACCAACAATTCTTTTTTCTTTTTTTTTTTTTACAGTGATAGGCACCTGATAAACTGATAGAAATAACTTTGCAACCATTTAATTAGGGAATTATTATTCCCTGAAATCAAATGAGATGCCTCTGTCTTTCCTTTGCCTTCTTCTTGGGACTGCCTGGAGTTGTTCCATCAGCCAAAACACGGAGACCCCTTGCAGACAGTATGTGTTGTGCAGCTCTGATCAGGGCTATGACAGGGTACTCTAACAATATTAGTCTGTCAAACATGCTGGCCGAGCTGCCACTTTCAATTTGCCCGTGACCTCTTGGCCAAAAAATGGGGGAGAAGTGGCAGAATGCAGGACTGAAAGCTGGTATTATTTGTCTGACAGCTTCACTCATCTGGAAGTAATGCAAAATGCAATTCATATTTACACTCTATGACCTTGTGCTGGAGGAACAGAGCTATCTACATGCAGACCAATGAAGCAGAGGGGAGTGGAGTGCAGATCATTCCTCAAAAGAAATTTGTCAAATGTTCCTTTCCTTATCATTATCACAAGCTGAAGTTATGCACAAGGGCTGTGACTGATGTGCCGGGTTTCTAACAATTAGGTCAATGCTGTCATGACAGTGGCAGCAAAAGGAAATGACAGACCATCTTGAACAGCAGGATAACATGGACTTCAACTGCAACTCCAACAAACATTAACTGTCCACCAGTTAATGTGTTTATTTTATCTTAAAATTGAAGAATGGAAATCTGATTTTAAATGGAGTAATCTTTCTTGTGAAGTTTGTGTGCCTATGCCTATGCATTGTTTTTGAGCTTACAGAGATCATTTCAATAGTTTGCTGCCTTCACCTGCTATCAGAAATTTCCTACTTCCCACTTCTGAAGTTGTGATTATGATCAAGGGCATTGTTGTCAGAAAGAACAGGAATCATGGAGGACACCAGGTTTATTCTTGCCTATTAATTGGGAAAATCTTATTAAAGCCAAAATTAATATTCCAAAAAAGGGGTTTTCGCAGTGATGCCTTAGAAGAACCATTTTTGGCTCCCCAATTAACCTTTTCAATAACAGTTCTTAAAAGAACCCCTTAGCGGGATGAACATTTTACTTGTGGAAAGAAACTTTTTTAATTATAAAGAACCTTTTGTGCAATGAAAAAGTTCAATGAATGTTAAAGGGTCTTCATGGAACCATCAACGTCAATAAATAACCTTTTATTTTTAAGAGTGTATAGGCCTAAATTTCCACCTTGCTGACAATTCTGGAATTTCAGTCAAATACAGGCTATTGCTGTGTATAAAACATACAATACCCTTCAAATGATTATTCATATATGTAAATATGCAATACTTTAAAGACAAGGTGATGTAGCTGTTGTGGAAAAAACTAATAAAGAATACCAGTCACAGCAGCAATTGTTTTCCCCTCCACCATTTTTGAAGTTTATGGCCCGCCCAACTCAGGAACTTGGGTACCATAATTAACCCCAAGCTTCCCAGTGATAAAAACGATTTAAAAGGGCGTTCATGTCCAATTTCTAACTATAGGAAACTCATATTTACAATAATTCCAATAGCTTGTGAAGTGCACCATTTCAAAGTACACCTGGCACCCAAACCAAACCATCCTGTCATACAGTTTACAAATAAATACATTTTACGTACTCTAAGTAGTTAGACATTAGGTTTCACATGAAAAAAAGAAAAGAAAACCTTTTCAAGGTCCAGCACATTTCAAGGTTGGTATTTCTTTCATTTCAAAGCTGTTGTGTTTTGTTCATAGAATAGATGCACAAAGGTTATTAAATACATCTACATTTTGTATTTTATTTCGTAAGAATCCTGCTTCCAGGTAAATTAACCAAAACTTTTACAGAAATGGTGTTCTGACCTGACATTATAACGATCAAAAACTGTCAAGATGAGGTAACATACTTTTATTACTATTTTCATCTTCAGTTGTCTGCTTTTTTTAGTGAAAAAACATTGTTATTTTTTATTTATTTATATGGTAATAAAAAATAAAAGAAATGCATATATTTACTTATTTAAATCCACAGGCCTTGTCCCCTGCCTGCCCTTATAATCCCCTGGCATGTGTCTGTGACATCACATGGCTACTGGCTCCAAGTTCCCGTCCCCCTGCAACTGTCGTTAACTCTACGAACAAATGAAAAATGACTGGGAGACTCATTGGCTCCCACCAATGACCTTGGGTATTATTAGAATGACCTCTCTTTGGCTTGACCAAAAAACCTTTTGATATCATTGCTGGAAGTGCACGAAATGATGGCCTCACTGCCGTTGGGAAAAGCAGAGCAATACGTGGAGGGGGAAGGGAAGAAAAGACCAGCTGAGCGGTTGGTGTTGTGTAAAAGTATATCTCTTTCTCCAGTTGCCGCCGCATAAATACTTAATTAGGGGACACAACCTGAGTTATTGTGCTCACCATCATCTTGACCCTCTTTAACGACGACAAGCAATATTTTGGTTTTACATTGCAATGGGATAAGAGGAAATGCTATAGAGCAAAAGCACTGTCGTTGATCTGGATTTGTGTCACAGCCAGTGGCTTGACAGTACTTTGCCTGTATAGTGGTCAAGTGCAGCAGGGGGGGGGGCGCATCAGTAAAGCGGTTCGATCTAAAGGAGATGGTAATACTGGAATGGCAGTGTCAAGGAAAAAACACAGAGCAGCCGATTCAAGAGGCTAGAGCCCATGTTTTACAGCCTCTGTGTGGCGCAGGTCCAGAAGGAATCACTGCAGGTCATTGACGGTGGGTGGAAGTCCTGCCCACGCAGCAGCACATGCACAGATGTTTTACAGCGTTGTGATACAGCAGACACATCAAAATGTGCTAGGGTAAGAAAAAGGATGAGGTGTGACAAGTGCCAATGATTAGTTGAAGCTTTATAGGATCAAGGTTATTCTTTTCTTTCTAACCAGAATGTTCTAAATAATTATGTTAGAAAGAAAGAAAGAAAGAAAGAAAGAAAGAAAGAAAGAAAGAAAGAAAGAAAGAAAGAAAGAAAGAAAGAAAGAAAGAAAGACAAACAAACAAAGAGGGCTCAAGAAGAAGATATTTTGAATCAGATGGTGTAGGTATTGTAATGACATTATTTCTTTTTTAAGTGCTTGGGATATTTCAATCACATATGAGGTGGGGTGCAGTTTGATTCTCTTTAAGTCTTTGAAAGACATGGGCAGTATGTCAGGAGGATGATGATGGTAAAACAAACTGATTATTGTAAGCCTATAACCACAGGTTAGGGCATAAGCTACATCTTTTTGAAAAGTAAATTATGCATTGTTACAGAATATTATTAGATAGACTGTTATGTAGGCCAATCACTGTAAAAAAAAAGAATTGTTGGGTTAACTTAAAAAAGTAAGTTACCTGGTTGCCTTAAAATTTTGAGTTCATTGAAATTAAAAATTTGAGTTAATACAATGAAGGCGATTGGTTTAATCAACAGAAACTCAAAATATTATGTTATCTGAACCACAATTATTTAAGTTGATTTGACAAAAGAAAAAATGTTGTGATTACAAATCATGATTTTTTATGTATTTATTTATTTATTTATTTATTTATTTATTTATTTATTATACAGTGCATAGCAGATTGTTAACAGCTTCTAATGTGGAAGCAATGGCACTGTGTGATGATTCGGTCTGTGAGGAGAAATGGAAGAGTTACAGGGAGAAAGAGAAAGACTGATATATGAGGTTGTCCCTTGTCCCCTCTTCTGTCATTTGGAAATAAATCTGATGCCCTTTGGACTTTAACTCCGTACAAAAAGGGCAGTTTATTACAGGCTATGACGAGCAGACGAGAGACAGGAGCATTGGGAAAATGACAAGTGGAATGAGAAACGCTGGATGTTTAGGAGGGAGACCGGAGAGGGCTGGAGATTACTTCAAATGATAGCTATAAGCGTGGGATTCTTTGATGTAATCAGTTCTCTAAGTCCAAGGGCTTTCCATCATCACAATCTTGAGGCGCAGATTGGGAGATGTTGGGGCTCCTATACATGAGCTATTGCGTCTAGGAACTCGATTTTAGAAGCCCATCACTCCTCATTCTTATATCGATCAAAAATGAGATATCCCAGCAGAATATGTTATGCTCACAGGCACGACTGACGAGTTTGTGATATCTATAGTGGCTTTAGCATATTCGTCTTTACTCTTTGGCTATGTTCTCCCTTCATGCATTCAAACGCAATTATGAAAACGATGAAATCAGTGGGGTACACCAAAGGTTGCGAGTCAAAGTCCGTTTCGAGAACCAATGCACTTCAAATGACAAGTAATCCGACTACAGTCGGTAAAAACTAAGTAATTGTTACAATTTGTCACAATAATAAATAGACACATTTTATTTATTTAAATATTTCTTTGTAAAAAGGACACAATTCAGTCACATTTTATATTCACATTCAATAATGACCGATTAGCAGAACCTGCTTTCAACATCGTTGTTGATCCTGGAACAACATTCTAATCAACCAATCAAATTTGAGGGACATGTTTACAGTTTATGTCAAGTTTAGGCTCACAACCAGGGTTCTACATCACTGTTCCCCCCACATTCACCTAAATTTTCGGTCAGGAATGTTGCTCCGGGATCAACAAAATATCTTGACCAAAGAACGCGTCAAATTCGGTGAAATCAGGACTTGTCTGCGACTGATTAGAAAAATAATAGGCTATTATATCAACATGAATTTTAACACATACCTAAACAATTTTGGCATTTATATGTAATTATTAGCATGCAATGTGCTTGTAAACATAGGCCGATTTATGTTCCATTTTCCATTTCTAAATATTGTTTCTCCTTCAATTTTTTGATCCCGTACATTTTCTTTTACTTCAGCGTACAAAACCTTACTGTACAATTTTCCCAGTGTCAGAATGCGAGCAGCATTCATTTCACTTGAAGGTGCTTTATTTCACGTGTTCATCACATGATCATCGCAGTGTAATAGTCATTTAAGCAGGTCACACGCTGTCAGACAGGTGGCTGTCCCCCTCAGGGAATGTATTTCTCCAGGTGGATCTGCAAACCTCGACAAGGAATGCGATACATTTCCTGTAGAAGAAATTACTTTACATTAAAGTTTAGATCTAAAACATATAACTTGTCTGATCGTCAATGTTTAGAATTTATTGTTTTGATTGCATGCATTTGAGCTTTAGTTTTCCCTCAACACCCTTAATAATTTTATCTTAATCAAAAAAGCTCTTATTCTCGAACATTTCGGCCTGTAGCCTGTTGATTGGCTTTTTGGGGAGTTCAAGTTTTTACATTTTAAGTTCTTCGGATCCGTTTCCAGGTTCTTTATATAACATATACATGGGCCCAATAATACAAATAATAACAGAGAATAGCTAAGACATTAAAAAGTTCTCTGTAGAACTCAAAAAAGTTTTTTATGACGTCTCATTGATCTTTTTTTTTTTTTTTTTTGGTTCTAATTGGAACCTTTCCTCATTCCCTTATTAAAGTTAATCGGATTTATCGGTTGTCTAGATATTTATTTGAACATTACTTGTAAAATATGCAATTTAAACATTTTGTCTCTCTAAAATCATCTAGCTCTCAAATTAAAACCCAGACGCGTGATTTATATTTGGGAGTGCCTCGTGAATCCGTTTAAAGGGCAAAATGATCAGATTGGCTGCATGTATGTTTTCCCACCTCTTTACCTCCCTCTCTCCTTTCTTCATGCTTCCCAATTTGTCCTTTATTGAACCTTTGTCTTCAGTGCATCTGCTCGCAGTTAATTAAAATTTGAAGGGGTCACTGTTCTGACTTCAGGCTGCTTGCCGCCCTCCTTCCAGCAGCTTTCACATGAGCAAACTTCACAGGTGTAACACTGTGGCTAACAGCTGTTCAGGGACACTTACAGCACCTTTAAGTACAAGAGAGGAACACTAATGCTTCCCTTCTCTCTGCCAACAATTCAGACTGCCCTCAACCTCTGCCAGCATGACTGAGTGCACTACTCTCCATCTCACTATTCGCCTTGTTCATGGCTTCTCTTGCTAATTTAAAACGCGGTATATTAGGGTACACATCATAAGAAGGAAAAGGAAATTAGTTCAACTAGGTCCATATTCTTTTCAAAAACGAACATAATAGTCTTCTACTAAAAATCCTCGTTTAACAGTTTCACCACGGCAACGTCGTTTACGAAAACTGACTATTAACATTTTTTTTAGTCTTTCATCAGTAACATTGGCTCGCATATTGAAACACATTTTATTTACGTCCGTACGTCTTTTTTTCTGCCATTCCCAGAGTTGTCTGCTACAAAGTAGATTATAAAAAAAGTAGAAAAATCCACCACTTATCTCTGAACTGTGTAAATTAATGTCAATAAAGAGAGCCTATTCCACCAACATTAATCGACAGTTTAAATTGTGAACATCAATTCTGATTGATAATCAAATACTTTTAAAAAAATATTTTTATGCAATCTCTCATTACGGTCCCCCATCCTCTTTTTAGTTATAAACAGCAAATATCGAAGTGATAGGCCAGATGCAGTTTTAAATTAATAATAATATTAGTAATAATAAAAATAGTATCCTTGTAGTAGTAGTAGTAGTATCGTTGTTATTAATGCTTAACAACAAAAGAGTTAAAGCATGTTTTGTTATAACGCATATCAGCAAAGATAATTTTGTCAATTTTATAAACAAAAATGGCTGGTACAATGCCTGGTATGAATTTCTTTCTAAGCACTTTTACATGTTAGTACATTTTAAGTTGGTATTTTAACATTGCAGACAAACCCGTCTGTGTGAGATGACTGACGCAGCGCTTAGTAGCCTAAATCAACCCCGATTTTATTTTATTTTTTAATCAAATGACAACACCAAGCCATGATTAAGTGAAATAATGCATTCTTTTAATCCTTACCTATCTGAAACGCGATAGTAATTAGTTACTGAAATATAATTGAGAAGACTTCATCTGATAAAATGAAAGAATGTTTTGGTCATAGAAAAGCTTGAATAAACTCATTTCAAACGCAACTATGTATGTTTCCATTATATAAATCATAATTATCATTACCGCAACCTCCATCATCGTCATCATCTGCTATCAACATCATCACATTATCATAATTATAATCACAGCTTGTCTAGTCTTAATCTATGTTGAAGATTGCCTCCTCAGACTCATTCCTTGTCATTAACTCTTTGTTTACCACATTTTATTACCTCATCAGAAGTCATTCAGTTAGATATAATCCACAACATTTTGCATTAGAGCAAATATTCACCAGGACACAAAGATATAGAGGGGGAGTCTTTAAAGTGCCCTGAAAATGATGGTGTGCCGCTGCTACTGCCATGCCAAAACCATAGTAATTGAATCATCCCTCCAATTCTGTTTGATAGAGCAGTCAGAAATTGGTCTGGATAACAGAGGCAGCTTTGAAAGCAGTGATGGATACTATTGTCCAATTTTGACCCTCTATTAACACAGCTTCTCAGCATCTGGATCTTTTCACCCCCTCCCACCACCAAGGCAGAAAAGCCAACCAATTTCTGTCAACACACCCAGCTCCACTGCTCTTATCCTTTCTCGACCCAGCTTTACCCTACCATCACAGGAAGGAAAAGGCATGTAACATCCCTTTCTCCTCTCATCTGTCCTGCAAATGATTTTTTTCTCTCAATGGATATTATTATTATGGTAAAACTTTAGTTTAAGGTCCAATTCTCACTATTAACTAGTTGCTTATTAGCATGCATAAGATATTGGCTGTTTATTAGTACTTATAAAGCACATATTAATGCCTTATTCTGCATGACCATATTCTACATCCCTTAATTCAAACTTAACAACTACCTTACTAAATATTAATAAGCAGTAATTAGGAGTTTATTGAGGCAAAAGTCAAAGCAAATTGGACCCTATCTAAAGTGTGATTTTCCATTTTGTAATGGAATCATTATAAACCCACATAAATTCCTTTTGTATGACTTTATATTCATAATTAGACAAAATGAAGCATATTTTAAAATGGATAAAAATGAAGGAAAACAAAAAAACATTTTTCCTTATCCATGACCACCAAACAAATATTCTTTGCATCGTTTAATTGGAGATGAAAGCTCTGTAAAGAGAATGAGTGGGGAGGGGGGAAAAAGAGAAGGATGACCTTCTGGGTGACAGACATAGGTTGGAGGGTGGCATTTTATTGTGAGCCTCTCACTGAAAAGGAAGAAAAGGAGAGGACCAGTCAATTTAACGCAAGGACCAAGAGAGCAAGAGGGTTGCTAAGAGACGGGAGATGCTGCACAACTTCCATCGGGAGGCAGGCTCTGACCTTATGCAAATGCGGCTCCCCAAATCTTTTGTGGCAAAGGCAGCAAATTCCCCTTGCCGTGTCACCAATACCTGGCATCAAGCCTTCCCTTTCAGGCCATTCTCTCGCCAGAGAAAAGAGACCGGCACAGTTGAAAAAGAAGATGATGAGCCTCTCTGACAGACAGTAAGAAAACATGCTTTTGTGATATTTCGCTGTTGGTTTTAATGTGGGAATAGGTTGTGCATGGGAAATTTACAATACTTGCGTTCTGCACATTAGGCGCGCAGCATATGAAGCTTTCACAATGAACACATGCCTCCAAATGTCAGCTAGCCCCTAAGCCCCAGTAAGCGACATGTCCAAGGCTAAAAGCACCCACTCCCATTACATTCTCAAATTGCATCTCTTCAAGCTCTCTAAAAGCTCTATGAAGGCACATTAATGTATCCAAGCAATCAGACATGTGCCAGGCTTAGGCAGGCATGCAATAATTTGTGGCATGTTATTAGATCATATCAGAGCAGAGAAAGGGGGAGTATGCAGAGCATTCATATAATTACCAGTATATGGACCGAGAGTGGATGTCTGCCTCATAGTCACTTCTGAATTATATGAATGCGTAATGCGCTTTAGTCTGAGAATATAAAATAAATAGAATTTTTCTCTTTAGGCAGAGATGCCATTTCCATATGAAATACTGAGCTCAGCAACAACTAAAATAAAGGCTGTAAATGGAAAAAAAGACATCTAAAGACATCTTGAGCCAGTAACTCTCCAACTGCAATCCAATAGCTATTCAAACCATCTATAGCTGCTAATATAAAAGGTCTTTACCCGTCTTGATTACTTTTTTTTTTCCAGTAACACTTTAGTATAGGGAACAATACTCAATTTTAAAGTTGCTTATTAACTAGTTGCATATCGGCTGTTTATTAGTACTTATAAGTACTAATAAACAGCCAATAAATGATTATAAATCATTATAAATATTATAAATAAATATTATAAACAGTAATAAATGATTTTCATGATTTGTTATCACAACATCTTTTCTTTTGTCAAATCAACTTAATTAATGTGGTTCAGATAACATAATATTTTGAGTTTCTGTTGATTAAACCAATCGCCTTCATTGTATTAACTTAAATTTTTAATTTCAATGAACTCAAAATTTTAAGGCAACCAGGTAACTTACTTTAACCAACAATAGTTATGCTTTACACTACATGACAATATTCTACACCCCTTTATCCTACCAAATGCCAAAACTTAAATGCAAAAGCTACCTTACTAACTATTAATAAGCAGTAAATTAGGAGCTTATTGAGGCAAAAGTGGTAATTAATAGTGAATATGTGTTCCCCAAAGTACAAGTTTCTCAATTGACAGCATTTGTAGCATAATGCTGATTACCACAAAAACTAATTTAGACTCTATTTTTTTCTCTAAAAAATCTATGTAAAAGTGAGTAAATAAAGCCAATTTTTCAAAGATTTAACAGCAGAAATGTAAAAATAATATTTTTTTAAGTATTACTGAGCTGTAAAGTTGTTTTCATCATTTTTTATTGTCGTTTTAATGGCGACAAAGTTATTAGGGAGAATTTTACACAGGAAAGCTTACTAAGTAATTTTAACATACAGTCTTTTAAAGAAAAGAAGGGAAAAGTACAAATTAATTTTTGTGGTAATGAAAATCATGCCTCATTCTGTTGATTGAGCTTAACTTTATAATATTCCTGTAATTGATCAGTTAATTATTATTGTAAACAATAAGTGGTGAGATCAGATGATTTATATTTTTCATATAGGCTAATTCAATAAATAAGCATCAGATGCAATTAGCAATAGACTGCTGATTATCTTTCTCTTGACACAAACATACTAACATGCAAAGCATCAGTTTCTGCCCTCAGGCCGACAACACTCTCTTTCCCTTCGTGTCTCTCTGCCTTTCTCTATTGCTTTCTTGCTATCTCTGCACAATCTCCACTGGGCTTTGTTACATCCGTCTTTATAATCTGTTTGAGCAGTAGCATGGAGGTTCAGGGGTTACCTCTGACACTTGTCTCTCCAACAGGCAAACAAGCAACACCACATCTACCTGCTAAGACCTTTGCAAAGCAACAAGGCTCCAGAGACGGCTCAAGACAGCTGACAATGGAGGAGGCTGAGTATGAGGAACATCTTCAACAGCAAGGAAAGGCTGATACTGTACTGCATGCTATTCTTTGAGATTCATTGTTCACACCACAGCTACATATAGCAAATATAAGAGACACAAGTCTGTAAAAACATAGAATGAGATCCATGTACAAAGGAAGGAAGAGAGAGAGAGGGTGAAAGAGAAATAAGTGAAAGAAAAACAGAGAAGAGATTGGAGGAGCGCTTGTAAAATAATGACAGCCAGAGGGGCAGAGGGGTTACAACCCTTTGAGAAGGCTGTATCGGGTTGTATCAGGTTATCTGAAGTGGTCACTGATAATGCCTTTCACACATGCTTCGTTTGATACCTTTTGCTAGCTGAGAGAGTGGCTTAATCAATACCTGCAGTGGATCAGTGCTCTGGGGTTACTATATGGCCAGCTCGCCACCGGCTCGGCAACATTCAAGAGCCAGCTAATTGAGCTTTGTCATTTCACCAGGTCAACCTGAAAATAGCACATCCATTCATCAACCTTTATCTGTGGCAGAGACCTATCTTTCCACAGCTGTTCTCTCTGCATCTGCCTCTTTTACCGTGATGTTTCATCGATCTCATCATACATCACTCTCGCCATCAAAGGAATTACTGGGCAGAATCTTCAAATCAGTTCTTCAGCTCCAGTGTCAAATCATCCTGTAATGATGTGTTTGTCCATTCAAAAGCTACAAATGAGCATGTGCACAGGGGAGATTTAAAACAGATGTGTAATTTACTTTCAATACATTAAAATTGTGGACATGACAGACAGACAGACAGACAGACAGACAGACAGATAGATAGATAGATAGATAGATAGATAGATAGATAGATAGATAGATAGATAGATAGATAGATAGATAGATAGATAGATAGATAGATAGATAGATAGAAGAAACGAATGCATGATTGAATGATTGAAGGAATGATAGAAACGAACAAACGCATGATAGAATGAACAAACAATAGATAGATAGACAGATAGAGAGATAAACAATACAGAACAACAGAATGATAGATAGAACAATAGATAGATAGAATGATAGAAGGAATGATGGGTAAAACAATAGACAGAATGATAAAAGGAACGATAGAACAAATGAACGCATGATTGAACGATAGAAGGAACAATAAAAACGAACGAACGAACACATGATAGAATGAACAAACAATTGATAGATAGATTGACAGATAGATAAATGGATAAACAATTTAGAACAATAGAACGATAGATAGAACAATAGATAGAACTATAGAAGAAACGATAGGTAAAACAATTGATAGAATGATAGAAGGAACGATAGAACAAATGAACGCATGATTGAACGATAGAAGGAACAATACAAATGAACAAACGCATGATAGAATGAACAAACAATAGATAAATAGATTGACAGATAGATAGATAAATGGATAAACAATTTAGAACAATAGAACAATAGATAGAACAATAGATAGAACTATCGAAGGAGCGATAGGTAAAACAATAGACAGAATGATAGAACGATAGAAGGAACGATAGAATGAAACATAGAACGAACAAATGCATGATTGAATGATAGAAAGAACAATAGAAATGAATGAACACATGATAGAACAAAGGAATGATAGAACGAACAAACGATGATAGATAGATTGATTGATGTACCAAAAGCAAAATCTATCACAATTCACTGTAAAATATATACTCATAAACAACATTAATAATGCTTTCAATAATTCAGTTTTGATTTGATTTTGATTCTGTATTTGTACATTAGTTTTGTATATAACAAACATTAAACAACAGGTCAGTCCTCTACATCACAGCTCCACTTGATTGAATAATCCGGGCTGAAAGCAAACCAGTAAATGAAATATAGCTACTCTGAGTATATCTTCTTTAGAGCGATTGCACATGATCACAGTAATCCATATTTTCAATTTACACAGCTAGATTTTTTATTTTATCTCTTGTCATTTTGGGGGTGTGTATGTGTATGGAGGAGGATCATCTGAAGTTTACTCCATCAGCACTCCTCACAGTGGGCAAGGAGGTGTAATAGCGCTTCTCTGATTCAACAATGATATCATATAATCTAGTGCATTCACTTACACTGTCATATTTATTTAACCTGCTGAGGGGACAGAGCAGGGGGTACTGTGTCCCTGCTGCTAGGAGCTCACACATTACACATTGCCGTTGTGTATTGCCATTGATTACCCCCACCCCGTCGCTTACAGACCATAATTTAACACAGCAGGCACAGGACTTAATACTTTGAATTCAAACATCATCTATACTTCAAAAGACACAAAAACAATTGACACTTGGAAAAAGTGCAGCACCTTTCTTAATGGAATCTGAGGCTGGTTGCTCCCCTCCTTTCTTGCTTCATGCCTTATTTCCCATTTCATCTAAGCTTGCGCTGCCACACTTCTGTAAAGCAAACAAGGTTTCTGTGGGAGGTTGTCATATTTTTGTAAAGCTCTGCATCTATAGTGAAATGCTCAGTGATGTCAACACATAATAGTCAGTCAGGAGCAAATGTTAAAAAAGGGTCATGTTTGTACTGACACCTGCCTCAAGCAGCTAATGATAATAACACAGAGATCAGCAATAATCACATAGTAGGTGAAATAGATGGCGCTAACATTTGCTACAATTTACATTTGTAATTGATGAGTATGTATTTATTTTGCATTTAATTATTTTTATCAAGAGGTGCAAACACTCTTCCAACAGTTATTTTCATGTTTGCTTACATCATTGTTGGGGGTAAAGTTTTTTCAAGTAACTAGTAAAGTAATGCATTACTTTTTTAAATTTACAACAAAATATCTAAGTTACTTTTTCAAATAGGTAACGCAAGTTACTAGTTCTCCCCTGTCCCCATGTTGAGAGAAATTGTAAGTGCCGAGGCATTGTGTGCGCTATGTAAACATGATAGTTATTTGTAGACTAATAATTAAATATGTTAAATTGTACAAATATACTTCATGCATTTAATCTCACTTTATTTGCCAATGTCTTTGCTGCTGACCTTCAGTGACCCAATTCAATCATACTAATAAGCAAATATTACTTTAGATTACATTTAAAAATAAGAGTGTTGAACTCCCTTCTTTTGTATCGTGTCTTCTTTGATGCGGAATGTTTGAGCTGCGCCCTCTACTGTACAGGTGTGAATTTGCATTTCAGCCTGAGGCTTCATTCATTTCACATTTGGTGTGAAAGTGCCTTAACATTTGCAAAAAATAGAACTTTTTTGTTGTTGTTATCAAAAAAACAAACAAGCAAGGTGAGAAAAAATGACACAAAAGTGATGTATCACAATACTTTTCATAGAAATTAACTAAGTAACGCAATTAGTTACTTTTTTTTGGGAGTAAACCAATATTGTTAGAATCGACTCAAAAGAGAATAGCGATACATCGGAAAATATCAAAATTACTTCAGATTCTTTGTATCGCGAATCGAGATTTGATGTATTGTCCCAGCACTAAATATTGTAATGCATTACTTTTAGCCAACACTGGCTTTCATAGACATAACTCAAACCTACAGGTCTTTATAGTTTAATTGAGATTATCTAGGATCAAAGGTATTATTCAGACAGTGGGAACAAACTGTACACAAGGTGAAGTGATTCGGTGCAATTCTGAGTAGTGGTCTGAACGGAAGCACTGATTGACAAGTTTTCTATTGCTGGAATCAAGAATAACCCAAAATATTATTTAAAGGTACAATTTGTGATATTTTTTTCCGCTAGAGGTCGCTAGAAGCCTATTCAAAACAAAGGCGTAGTTTGATGACGCCAAGTTTTAGAGCGGAAACTTGGGACATGTGGTCTCCATCTCAATGGACGGTGCAAAAGAATAGGGATTGGAGTCTGGAAGAACTCATGTTTGTGGATGCGATTATTAACGTTACTGTAGTATGAAGCAGAGCAGGACCGAGTGTTGCGGGAGCTGAAGCGATTGATCAACACACGCCTCACGAGCAGCGGGACTTTTATTATGACACAGCCGCCGGCGCCGCTTCCGCTTTTCCGGTCATGAGTTTACGGGAGCTGTCCTTGTCGACAGAACCAGCGGCAGATGGTAAAAAGTAGTTATGTTCCATAAATAAGTAACACAATCCACCATAAAACGTGCAAGAAGTAAATAAGGAACTGCTTGAAGCAAGCTAGTGGTTTGCTGGACGTTAACTCTACTTCCGCTTTTGTCCATGGCACTGTTGTCATGTGGTTTCTACGTCAGTAAAGGCGGTAACAAAGGTAACTGACGTCATTGACAGGCGACTGCACTGCCCCGTGTCACCGTTTACAATGGGAATTTTCTCATGATTTACAAGTAGTGGAAAACATTAGAGATATTGTTAATAATCAGCTGGACAAAATATATAACACTAGCCTAGTGGTTTTTGGATATTTTACTGCAAAAATTTTACATATTGTACCTTTTAGTACTTATACTTTCTTTTCTAATATAGAAAAAAAATAAAGTCATTCAAATTATCTTGCCCAAACATCAACACAGTCACCTTTCATTATTTTGCTTATCATTTCTTTCAAACTGTCTGACTGATACGATACAAACTAAAAAGCCGAAATTCTATAAAGGGTGCATTTGGGATCAGCTCTCTTTTCATTTTCGGTTCAATCCCAGATGTCAATGTTTTGTTGATCATTAACAGGCTCGCTATCAATGAGATAAAAACACAAGAGAGTACAAAATTTGCCACTTAAGTTCAGTTGCTGCATATCAATGTCCATGAAAAGGAGCCTGGGTCATGTTTGACCACTGGCAGCAGCTATTTGCTTTTCACTATCGCCAGTGGGAGTAATGTGTTGGCAAGAGAGTGTTTCATTCTGAAAACACAGCCAAGGGCATTGTGGATAACCTCTGACACAGCTAGTCAAAGGAAAGAGAAAAGCTTGACACAGCAAGCAGCTTGAAATTATACAAATATTTGAAAGGTGAACTGACATGCAAAGGCATTTTAGCATGCAGAACTGAAGCCTCTGCATGTTTTTATCATCTTTCTTTGGAGTATTTATGTCACTTTTAAATGTGAGCATACTTAGCTTAGGGTTAGTGTAATGTATAGCAGTTATTGACACATAATAATATCCAGAGGCTGATGTGGTCCAGCATCCATACACTGTGATTAATCGTCCCCCTTTTTTAATTAGCTCATGGAAAGATCACACAAAATGCTGCAGAATGTTCAAATGGGGGCCCCTCCGTGTGGTGCCCACAAATTCAGGCAACGATCAAACTTGCATGTTTGAAACAAAGCGATTTGAAGTCAAGCTAGACCTGCTATGTGGATCCTTTTTTTTTTCTTCCTAAAGCCGAAATGAGCATCAGTGGGGATTAATATGCATTAATTAAATTGACTGCGTTGCCTTTAATGAGGAGGAAAGGATTTGATGTTAATGCTGGTGATCTCATAGAGGCTTCAATCCACTTAATTAACTGTGTTTTCTCAACAAACTAAAATAATCAATGAAAAAGATATTTCATTACTACTAACTTATTAGCACCAGTCTCAAAGCCACATGTTATTAAAATAATATAGTCTTCAGAAGAAGGTTCATTTATTGATGGGAAATAACTTTATTAGTCTTCTTATCCCACCAAGATGTCCTTCTAGTAGTCCTAAAGATTGTTACTGACCTTCTATTCTGTTAGTGATTAGTGTGAAAGTTTTTCCTATGTGCTTTTTATAATTTCATAAAGTGACACGATTGCATAAGCAGCCATTCCCAGTTTCATCTTATTCTGCATTAGAAGGGACCCATATAATATTAATTTTTGCTTTGTGCTCAAAAAGTGTTAATGTGCAAAAGGCTTAAAGACAGACATGAACAAATGCATGATTGTGAGGTATGCAGATAAAGAAACATTTTTACAAAATACATTTTTGATTTCTTGGTGGAACAACAAATGAGTGCATCCTAATGGCTATTTAATGAAGCATCGACACGGATGGTAAATGAGTCATGCTGATTCAGTAGCCGCTCTGAAGGATTCGTTGAGTTGAAGGATTCTTAAGAATGATTCAAACTGGTTTATCACAGTGGCTGCATCCGAAGTCGCATATTAGCTTACTTATTTTGAATAAGTTACTTTGCGACCGCTAAAAAACGTTCTATATAGTATGAATGTGTGTAGTAGGCCTGTGGATGTAATTCGGACATAAGCCTACTTTTCGCCATGTTGTCATTATCAATAAGGTACTTTTTGTCTGCTCTTTTACGAATAGGCTACTTTTGAATTTTCTTTTGTTACATACAGTTTTTTGCCTACTAGTAGGGAAGTATGCGATTTCAGATGCAGCCAGTGTTTTGAAATAATTAATCAAAAGAGCCAACTCGTCCGAGCCATTTGTTTGTGAATCAGACTACACAGATTGTGCAGCACCTGTGCTGTTACAAGTCAGAAAGTTACATGTTTTGCCCACCAACAAACTGTTCTTAAATTAACTTGATAGGCCTACAGGCACTCAAAAAAAATGGTGGGATATAGTACTAAAAGTGGTTCTTTGGTTTGTAATCATAGGGGAACCGCTTTAAGTGTTGTATAGCACCAAATCTTCAGTGGTTCTTCACCAGTTCTTTGGGATGACTGAGGTGCTATATAGCACTGCCACCATATACAGAACCTGTTAAGCCCCTGTATGGTTCTTCAGCGGTTCTTCGGTGGTTCTTTGGGGTGGTTAAGGTGCTATATAGCACCGCCACCATATACAGAACCTGTTAAGCCCCTGTATGGTTCTTCAGTGGATCTTTGGGGTGGTTAAAGTGCTATATAGCACCACTGTCGTTCAAAGAACCTGTTAAGCCCCTTTAAGGTTTCTTTACGAGCCAAAGAACCACTGTTGGTGCTGTTTAGCACCATTTTTGTTGAAGAAATAAAATGCAATATGGCACCTCTTATGGGTTCTATACATAGCACCATTTGACAAAGGTGCTGTAGAGCACCTTTAAAGATATGGTGCGACATACCAAAAGTGGTTCCCCTATGATTATGAGCCAAGAACCACTTTTAGTGCTATACAGCATCTTTTTTTTTTTTTTTTTTCAGCAAACCAGCATTCACACTTTAGTTTAAAAACAGCTGGTTTAGCTGCTTTAGTCCCTGATATTATAACTATATCTGTCACCTGTAATTAAAAATTTACTTTTTTTCTACAAAATAGTTTTCCAAAGCAACATATAATTTTCAGGTCCGGTATTACGGTATTTCGCTAATGACAGAATGTTCGAGATGATGGAAGCGTTCGGAAGCAGAATGTTGCGATTTTAAATCTGCTGTGTTTACTCTGGAAATCAGAACTATAGCCTATGACAAAGCCTATTGTACTGTTTATGTCTGTCTTAATATGAGTGAAAATTCTACCGGATTCTAGAGATCCCCTTGATTCACACCTGGCCTACCTTCATTCAGGAAATGCCATTTTGTTGACAGTTCTTGCATTTTGTCATTCTGTGGAGGCTATTCTTAAAGTAGCCTGTTATATTTATGTTTGTGAAATTTACCTTTCTTTTGTTTTCCTTATTGCTCTCTGATAGCTTACCTATTAGGCTACATTGTATTAACATTGTCCACCAACAAACCATTTTGCCTTGGCTATTCACACCAAAAACGATATTGAAGGATGACTTACATTATTGTAGGCTCCTGCTGCTGTGAATGCTATGCAACGTGTGTTAAAGAAACACAAATTATGTTTGGCTGTTAATGTTTTCATCGTTCATCAAACGATGGCTATCATTCCTTTGTGTCGTTAGTGTCATCTTGCTTTAAGAACTTCATTTTTATTTTTTATTTTAAACGTAGGCTAACCTATTCTTGGTGTAAACGGGCATTATAGTTATTGTTCTTGGTACGATTAAAACTATTTATGGCATATTCTTGCTATAGCACTTTGTAGCAAGCATCTATAAACGAACAAGTCCATGCCAATATTGACGAATATCTGCACACTAATTTGTTCTTACAGTCATGAGGGAGAAATGTAAACAAGCTGTTCATACAGTTTACAGCAGCACATCACACGGTTGATGGCAGTGCTGAAACTTGCCTGTTCGCCTCCAGTCTGTGCTTAATCATGCACGACCAGTGACCTGTTTTTATTCATGAGTAAATGGTTATGATTATAGTAACTGTTGGGGGATACATAAAGTTCCAGAGCTGACTTTCAACAGGAACTAGCAGCAGTGAAACTAATGACTAAATTAGTTTCAGGCATGTAGTCCAGGTGAGCATAATTACAGAGATAAATGGGCCAGGTAAGTGACAGTGGCTTATGGCGTACTGCCATGGGACAGGGCATTTGTTGTGGAAGTCCCAGTGTAGCTACGCCCCATATACTCTAGAAGCACAAGCGCTTCCTCTGAGATAAGCAGAGAAGGTAATTATGAAAAGTCTGGACCACACCGATGGACCTTGTCACCTCAGCCTGCCCCACATCAGTACTTGGGGTTACTTGCACATACATTCATCATAAGGATAACGGGATGCTTTTTATTTATTTATTTATTTCGCTTTTCAGATAGCCTCTTTCCTATTTTCTCAACTTTTATTTTTTTCATAGACAAACTTTAAAAATGACCTTAAAATCTCATAAATGGCAGCTGATGAAAGTACTTTTTAAAGGAAAATAAATACACATAAGTAAATGGTTATAGTTGTTATAAACTGTAATAGCCGATATGTTTACCCTTTAAATCTTTTAGAATACAATAGTGTGTATGTATATATATATATATATATATATATATATATATATATATATATATATATATATATATATATATATATATATATATATATATATATATATATATATATATATAATATACAAAAGTTGAACAAAAAAGAACAAACGGAACCTTTTGATTCAGCTGTACATAACACTTTTTTGGGGGGGAGGGGAAAAAAAATGGTAACAAGGTTAATTTTGACAGATTGAGATGTTTGGTTGCATTTCACCTGAAACATCAGATGCATTGCACACTTTGACAGATGTAAAAGGCGTTTCTACCTCCCACTCTCTACCTCCTCACTGTCAGTATTTCACTACACAGTGTCACTAAAAAAGACTGAAAAAAACTATAACACTATACGGTCCTGTCAGAACTAATTTAATACATTTGAGTTACTAACTTTAAGGTCGTAAACCTTTTCTGTCTTCATTTTCAGCAGACATGCCACATGACATCTAATTGATGTTTAATAGATTTTGGTTAATTTTGCCTTCACATTTTGCATTGTTCATTACCCTGCGTTTGTTGTTTACTGAAGCAATTTATCCAGCTTATCCGTATTAACCTTCACACTTGCAACCACACACAAATTCTTTTTTTAAATCTTCAGTATTTCTCTTTCAAGTGTTTTTCTCTTCTTTCATAAAATTTTGGTCATATTACAGTGAGTGCCTTGGGCAAGTGCCGAGCTGCGGGATGAGAAATGGTGCACCTGTGTGCTGTCTAAAGATAGGCTAGCAGTAGAGGGCCAGAGAGCAGACTCCAGAGGACCCATCCATCTCAATCGAAGGCTGCAGCTGACACCTTACAAAGAGGTACAATTAATAAGGACATTATCCGTCGGCAGGCAACAATGGGGGCCTGACGCACAGACACTAACCCCTGGAGGTCTGGAGAGTAAGGGGAGGGATGGCAGGCCTGCAGGCCTTTAGAACAAGCCTCATTAGGAGCAATTTCTCCACAACATGAAATACTATCCCATAATAGAGCCATCTTTTCAAACCATTATCAGCTTCTGTGTTTGGATTGGGTCATTTTCAAGGATCAATCATACGTTTGTCAGGGGCTGCTGAAACATGTTTCTTGTTGGAAGAAAAAAAAATGTCTATAGGCAAAGGCCCCCCATTTCTTTTTGTGATAAAATGTGTGTCCTTGAATCAATTTTTTATTAAGTTCCTATTATAACAGAAGGGTGAAAACTGAGGTTTTGTACAAGAAAATTGAGGTTTTGTTTTCAAGCCATTTTTTAATCATTGCACTTTCATAGAACAACAGATTCAACTATTTTAAAAAAAAAAAAACGACAACAACAACAAAAAAAACAATATTTTATCATAACTTTTCTTAAGCATTTTTAATCTTTTTTTTTCATTATGTTAGAAGAGCAGAAAGCAAGCTTTTAATCACTTATTACTAAACCACAGAAGAAAGATGTTTTAAAATAAAAGGTTCCTTTAATAGTGCAACAGAGAGTGAATAACATCATTTTGACAACAATTTGTTTTCTTCTGGAACTAATAGCACTGATTTAAGATGATGCCATGCCATCATTCACAATAAGGGAGGACCTGTATAGTCTGACATTTCCAGCGTTCGGGAAGGTTGTTGCTGGTCATTGGGCAGTAGACAAAAGCTGAACTCTCATGGTCTGGGGTCAGATCTAGATTGTACCAACAGAGGAGGTCACTCAGCTGGAAAAGAAAAACAGAGGAGAGTAAAAACAATGTGGACTCATGTGGATTTAGAGGCTTTTTGTTCACTTTCTGCATTATAAAATTGTGTAAATTGCAGAAAATGGAGTATTTGCCACAATTGTGCTAACGTTTTCTAGGAATAAATCAGTCTCCACAAACAAAACACTTACTGTTCTACCCAACAGTGCAGCATGGTAAATCAAAGCTGTGTCAATCCTGAGTGCTTTTAGTGAGGTACGTAAGTGTAAATTAAACGAACCAAACTAACATTCTGTGCTTAACTCTTCCCCAGTTATTTGGAAAGCCAAGAGTTCCTTTGCCTATTATCGGTTTTATTTTATGATCCATTCCATGGGGATGGATTGAGCTTGGTTATGGATTAACAGTGCGATCAATGATTAGATTTGAGCCTGGCTTCGAGAGCTGAGGAAAATGAATTGGAAAATGCTGTCAAACCTTTATCGACCCACCCCTAAGACTTGCTTTCATTGCGGGCAGAATAATATTGTGATGAGTAGCTAATTTCCCATTTTAAACACAACCTTCACCCCTTGCGTTCTCATTGGACTGGACTGTTTTATTTATTATAATTATTCCTCTTTCTAATTAGGTTTTACACATTCAGTATGCATGCATGCTACCAATGACAATATAAAACTTTAGGAATGCATTTTAGTAATGATGCAAAGCTAATTTGAGAAATCTTGTAAGATGTACAATCAAGTGCATCAATTAAAAATGTTATTAATAATATCTTTTCTTTTTTTACAATCTACTGTAGAAATGAAATTTAAATTAGATTAAATGGTTTAATTTTGAAATGCCAAGCCTTTGGGAATGGAGTCAAATTCCATTTCTTCACATTAATGATGCTGTTGCGTTTGTTTAGGAGTTTTATTTTCATTGCTACTATTTATTTATTTATTTATTTTACACATCTGAAAGTAAGTGCAGAAAATAGCTGTTAGAATAATTATCACCATTGACCCCACTGTTAAATTGTTTTCATTACCATCATAAATAATAGTTGCGAATTAGCGGTTTCTGATAAAAGGTATGCGAGGAAAACACCATCAAATTCTTTCCTTTTCTCTCTTGTGCTTCACTTTCTATTGAACAAATGCATTTCATTGATATATTTAAGCAATACATCTCTGTTCAGATTGTTCCCATTTCTGTGGAATAACAAGAAAGTTGTGATTGGAAGCAGAAAAAAATAAAATAAAATAAAAGACAATATGGTGTAATTATTTGAATATTTGTAGTCTTGTTTTATTTCACGAGAAAAACAGATCTTGGTTCTATAATTCTTTCCACTTTCCATCTCATATTATTGCACAAAATCACAATGATTTCCTCCATTAAATGCCACAAATTACAGAGTGAGAGAAAGGGCCAGAAAGGTGGATTCCATTCATTTCATGTTTCATTTTCTGTATTGTATTCCAAAGTTTCTCCTCCCATGCCTGCTCCTGCTCTTCATTATTGAAGTAGAACAGTGATTAACAGCAATTTACAGTATAATTATGTGAAACAAAAGGGGGAAAAAAAAACTCACTTTGCAGAAGTACAAAACAAGTGTGAAATATGGCGTACTGAACCAATAGCAAAATGTATTGTGAAAAAGAAAATTATATAATATTATATGGTCAAACCAAAAATTATTCAGACATTTTTGATATTTTTGATATATTTTTACTTGTGGGTGCAGGACACTATAGTTCATTTATGTACGTGAGGATAGAAAAATAAAGTAAACTGCTACCCCAAAATTCTTCATACAGTGGACTACCAGTAAAATTGATAAAAATTTGGAACCAAAAATTATTCAGACACTTTGACCTGACCATGTTATCTGAAATGATTAAGATTTTTTTTTTTCTGACACAGTTTAAGATCTTGTCATATTTTATTACATTTTTTTTTTAAACTATAGTGAATAAACTGTATTAATGAATAAAATGTTAAAGGTGTCTGAATACATTTTGGTTAGACTATATAATATATAATGTGTATGTATGTTCTGCCAGTAAATGAGAATAGTAATGTCTCTCTGTCTCTCTCTCTCTCTCTCTCTCTCTCTCTTTTTTAAATTGTAGGTGCCAATAATACCTTGGAGGTCTTGAGGAAATCATGGTCATAAGCAAGCTAGCGAAAGTACTAAAGGCCTCCTCCTCTTAGTAGCTCTTATCTTCAGTGAACTCTTTAAAATGGAAGGTCCTCCATGGAGACTGGGTCAATATCCTGAGGGCTGGCACAGCAGAGAGGACTATTGATCTCTCCGTATCTGTTTCCAGTGCTCTACCTCAGCTCACATGATACATGCCACAATTCCTGCCCTTGTTCCTATCAAAGGGCCCTTCTGCAGGGCTACAAAGACGGCCGTGGCTTTCCGCCCAACATGGGGCGATTTTGAAGTTGTTTGGTGACATAATACTGTAACTGATCATATGGAGGCCTTTATAACCTTGTGGCGAAACAGAGACGCAGATTGCCAGCAAGCCCTGTCAATCAGAGGGAGAGGAGATGGCGGCGAGGTGCGAGGCCTCTGTGAAAATGAAAAGGAAAAAAAAAGCAAATCAGGTTAACTGGTGATCAACCAAATGTCTCTGACTCTAATGAGGCCTTAGTCGCCCATGGCAATGCGTAGTTCAGGAACAGGGTCTTTCTCTTTTCCTTGTGCAATCCTTTGATCATGTTTGCTTTTCCACTGCTGGGATTCTCATTGTTGTTTTTAATTACTTCTCCGCCAAATGGCACAGATGAAAGATAGGTGTCTGTAATTAATAACATTTACATAAATTAGCATCACTAACAAGTCTCATTAGTAGCTTCTGGCTTTTGTTTTGACTGAAGTCTCATGTCACCTTCTTATATAAGCTCTAAGTATAGAGAACAATATCAGAAAGGGGGCATAATTCACTTGATCTCCGCCATATTTTTGGTTACTTCAGTGGAGGTAATTAAATCCACCACACATTCCAATGATTAGGGTCAACCTGTGGAAATATGCTGACTTCTTTATTAGGGCATAATAGAATCGGCCAACTCTATTCAATTAGTCAGTTCAGAGAGATACTTTGTGGTGGTGAACATGCAGTTTTCAGTCAGGCTCAAATGGCTGATCAAAGACGCTTGCAGCTTGCCGTTTGGCTGCGTATAATGAGGGTCAGGACAATGCGCTTTATCTGCAGTTGCTATGCAGGAGACTCTTAAATGCGCCATTTTAGTCTTTTGATATTGGTCAGCATGATAATGACAGGGAGAAATTTGCTCCCGTTGCAATCAATATCTATAGGGGCGCAAATGAAAGAGAGGAAAAAGCTTTCTTTCAGGTGGACCTGTCACCTGATAATGACGGAAAAGCCCACAGGTTTGTCTTCAGTGCAGTGGAAGTCATGCCTGAAATGGTAGATTACTTTTATGTAGTACCTCCACAAAGGCTTCACATATGCGGCATGGCAAATGGAGCAGACCCAGGGCTCGGTAATGACTCCCGAATGCCGCTCGCTGCCTGCGCTCGTATGCTTTATAATGATGCATTATGTCGTCTCCGCACAGCGAAACCATTTTCCCCCTCCTCCCTCTTTATCTTTTAAGTGTGCTGAGGCCTGGAAAAAAAAAAAAAAAAAAAAAAAAAAACATGCATATTTACGTCTGGTGTGGTAAATAGATTTTATATAAGCCGCATTTGTTGTGATGTTTGCTTGCGTGCACCAAATCGTCTCCTGCCTCAGATAAAGAGCCCCACACACACATTCTGTAACAATGTGCTTCAGCTGAGTAGATCAATAATGCACTCTCTTTCTGATGCCGGTACCAAGCGCTCTGTGATTAGTTTGACAGAAAATGACTCCCTAATCAGTGAAATGTATTCTGTTTTGGTGGCTAAATGAGGGTGTTTACACTCATCCCCGTGCAGGTCAGGGAAACTCCACACTTTGCTGCTTTGAGACAGAGCACTATAATCTGTGCCAAAAGGACAGGCTGTCATTACATGCGAATGGAGTAATAGACTGACATTGATGCTATGGCGAACAATTGGTTTTCCGGCATCAGTCAGGTGGGCTGCCGACTAAATGATGAGGGAGAAGAGGCAAAGTGTTTGTGTGTGTGTGTGAGAGAGAGAGAGAACGGCTGTCAGAGGGATCATAGAGCAGGAAAGCCTGTCTTGTCTTTGTGATGGAGTCTCGCTCAGCATGGGAGATCTGACTCCGTGCCAGTCTTTGACTGTCTCTGCTTATGTAACGTAATAGTATCACCTATTGTGTGTAAATGTGTGCGTATGTTTTTTTTATTTTGAGTGCTTTAACTGTTTGTGAATATCATTCAGCCACTGTACCTCTCTTAACGGTGCCATTATGTGCAATGAAAGTGCTGATATTAATTTTGTTCATTTAAAACAATTATCCTCTCCATATTTTAATAGACATTCTCAGCCGCTTGTCAAATGGAGACATCTGTAACATAATGAAGCCTTTCTCTCGCTATCATTGTCTCCATTCCGCCTCTGTTCTTCTTATATGTGACACTCTTTCTAACAAAGACCTCCGATCGCGCAAAATGCGGCGTCTTATTCAAACTTGCACATTTGAATCGAAATAGAGACATCACTGTCCATAATCCTGTGGATGACAAGTGCGTGACAGAGTTCAAAGGTCAATGGCTGTCAAAGTCTGGTCATTTTTGGGGGGATTTGTCCTCTTCCATTCAAGTGAAAATCGCGATGATGCTTTGTCTGTGGCACTATGCCGGAAACAGGCAGAACAAGAGAGGCCTCAGTGCTAAATTCTCACCTGTCAGTGCGCTGGCCTGGTTAGAAAAAGGGCAGGGGAAAGGCTTCGACTGGCCAATAGTTGGGGTCAAGGACGGACCAGGCGCTGCCACTCCCCAGCCACATCATCTTTGTATGACAGCACCACCCTTAGGTTGAAGTTCAGTCGGGCTTTTTCAGTGACACAGAGCTTAACGTCAAACACAAGATTAAAGCAGGGGTGTTGCATCTTGGCAGAGCCCAAATGAAAATATCAAGCGCTAAGCCCTTCTCCGTGTCGAGCGGAGCCAAGGGGACAGGTAGCTAATATTAGAGAGAGGAGAGGAGACGGCCTAGTTAGCAGCGACTGCCTGCTGCTTTCCGAGTGCTCGGTCCTGGTCAAAAGGCCACCCGGGCTTTGCTGCTGCTTTATTGGTAAAATATATTACAGTTGAGGCCAGCCGAACTGCCTTATTAGAAGGCGGGGGTGTGAAAGAGATGGCCCTTTGACACATTTCCCAAGCACCGCGCATATCTCCATATTACTGAATAAATTACTATAAGTCCGGATTGTACTACTCTGCCTTTTAATATCTGGGGCTTTATGAGGAGTCAATAATTGGCTCGTTTAAACAAACATTACCTCAGTAACGACGGCGAACAAATTTGATCATTTTAGTCGAGGAAAGGATGGGAAGTCTTTTCAAAGTTCTGTACAAAGAAAGACTTTTCTACTTTCAAAGTTGAACAAACATTTAAAACAGCAAAACACAGTAATCAGCCACTGCATTATGAGCTTCGGCTACTCAGTTACCATATCTTGTGTTCTAAAAGAAAAGAAAAAAAAGAAATGTAATCAGATTCTCACGTTAAGGAATTCTTTTATAGCGGTAGCTGGTTCTGGTTTTTCGATTACCGTCTCGTATTGCTGTTGGCTTTTAATGAAACACAAGTGGTGAGCTGAATATCTTTAACAGTCTGTTTTAACAGGCTTCATGCATGTGAGATGAGAGGAGCCGAGGAGAAGTCACTGAAGCTCATTAACCGCGCACAGTGGAGTCAAAGGCCGTCGCCCAGACCGCTGAGCAGTCACTTGACCAGAAATATCTATTGAATGTAAATAAAGATATTTCACATCTCTTAATTTTTGTTTCAAAACAGAGATTTTGTTGATTGCCAGTAGAATCTATTTATAAATGCATGCTTTAATATGTGCATTTATTTATTTATTTACTTTGCTATATAGTAAAAAAAAATATACCAAAATCTATTTATTTATCTTCATTTATTTCATACTAAGTATACTTCAAATCCACACTGTGAAAAATTATTTTCATGATTTATCACTTTTTTTTTTTTGTCAAATCAACTTCAATAATTAATGTGATTCAGATAACACCAGTCGCCTTCATTGTATCAACTACATTTTTTATTTTATTTCAATGAACTCAAAATGTTAAGGCAACCAGGTAACTTTTTTAAGTTAAACCAACAATTAGTTTTTTACAGTGCATTAACATATTTATTGTCACATCACTGACAATACTGTCAGACTTACTGATATAAAATTGTAATTGTAACTTTATTTGGAGATTTTCTTTATTGCACAATGCACATTTCTTAGTATTATACCTAAAAACTGTTTTAATATCATTATTAATATGGATTGTATGATCTTTGTATAATATCAGTGTACCTAAAGTATACTTACATTAGTTGCACAATAGCACAATCAGATATACCGCAGCACTACTTCTGCACAATTAAAGTGCATTAAGTACAAAATTAGCTGTTCCAATTTAGATTTAGTTTAGTATACAAAAAGTACAATTGCATGCTATTTTTATTTAGAAAATAAATATATAAATGTATTTGTAGTATACTTGGCACAAAATAAATGTATTTCAAATGCATTTTAGTATATATATATATATATATATATATATATATATATATATATATATATATATATATATATATATATATATATATATATATCCACTAGGGTAATTATTGAGAAATTCTTATAATTTTCCATTCTAGTAGCTTATGTTACAGTGCAAATATTGCATGGAAAAAAATCTCTCCAAAACTTGGTGTGAACGCAGGCAAATAGAGAGGGAAAGACATGATATAGCTGCTGGAACTAAAAGGCTGGACGGCAAATATTTCTGAATCCTTTAATCAGGTTCAAACCTCCGATATCTCATTGTCTGTTACCAGATGTTGCTGCTTTCTGCTGTGACATATGCTCCAGTCAGCCTGCACAGCCCCTCTGGTAAGGAAGAATGAAGAATTATGCAAGAAGCCATGTTGCCCTAGTGCATCACCTTCACCGCCTTTCCATGAGTGACAGTGACTTCAAAGAGAACAGGGTGCCTGTATCCAAAAAAAAAAAAGGAAAAAACATGAAATAACAGCTCTACCAGAACCGCTCACAGTCATCTTTTAGAAATGGATCAGTATGTGCGCCCACCCCCTGCTTATCATGCTCTCCTCAAAACCATCGCCCGAGGCTTCCTGCAAATCAGACTACTCTTTCCTTTTTTTATATAGCTCCATTTGAAATAGTGTGACTTTAAAGAAGCTAAGCTGAGACAGGCTGATTTGACAAGACAGCTCATATGCCAGAAACTGTGCAGCATTGCTTCAGAGATATGGCTCTACAATCCTAAAAACGTGTATACCTTAGAGCCAATTTGGCCTGATTAATGGAAAGTTCTGGTATGAAGTTGTTATGCTTTAGAAGAAAACTTTTTTAAAGTCCCTAAGGGGCACAAAGTAATATATAAATTGAATTAATAGTTTGCAATGATCTATCTTTTTTATTTTATATGTCATTGCAAACTATGATTATACATTTTTATTGTTTGACCATCTCTAGGTCATCAGATGTTTCAAAATTTTGAAATGAACATGAATGAAATTCAACAATGAAACAAGCAGCCATTTTACATCATTGGAGGCCTTTTTTCCTATTATAGCTGCTCAAGCCTCAGAAGCTTCAGACCTCTAAGAGGTTTGAGAAGCTTAAAAGAGGCTTAGCTGCCCTTCTCATCACCTCTATACTCCATAGCTGGTAAAGACCTCAAAGAGAAAACACTCTTGTATGTGTTTCATTTGCCCCAAACACTTTAAATTCTGAAATTCAATTTTGAATCAGAAGTTATTAGTGAACTGGGCTGATAGAGAGAATGTCTGTGAACAAACTAGAGGGGAAAAAAATAAGACTAATTAATATGTGACATTCAGCCTATTGCATTTTTCATAAAGAGAGAGTTCTGGTGTGGTTGATATGAATATGCAATTGAAAATGCAAAGTAAGAAAGCTGGAAGTAAAGACCTGTTACCACAACTTAAATAAATGTGTTGCAAGTTAAAAATTCAAATTTATTATTTTAATTAAACCTTTTAAGTTGCAAACATTATTTTGTTGAGCTCTGTTGACATAATAATGTTGATCATTAGAACAAAATATCATCTGTAATTTGAACTCAAATATCTGCTTTAATTTGCTTTTTTTTTTAAAATAAGTTGTAGTAACTTAGTGAAAATTTCTTGATAACTTCGGAAATTGGGCAGTGGATTTCTAGTTCCCAGCATGTTTTGCATAGGACTGGATAAGGAAAATAAATGTTGAAATTAAGACCTGTAGTGTTTAGTGCTCTTATGTTTGACATTGAGTTTCTTTAATGTTGAGGTTTTTGAGGTTACCATTGTGAAGAGTAGATACATGAAGGTAAACACTATTGATTCTGTAAGCAATGACTGCACAAATCCCATTGACGAATAATGTCTCACTTGTTCATTAAATATACATGTTAAATAATGTGCTAGCTGTTGTTTTGAACTAAAATAGATCAGATTAATTGGTTCCAGGGCTACAACTACAAACTATTAAGTTCCTCTAACTCAATGTTGCTTGTTGGTTGAACTTAAATTCACTCAAAGTTGGCATAACTCAAAGAAATTGATAAACTGTTGCATTATTTTTTGTTGTTGTTGTTGTTGAGCCAACACATATTTTTTTATAGTGTATTTCACTCCTACAAGCCATACTGTTTTATAAAAATTCAACCATAGTATGCTTGACCCACGTACTGCTTATTATTTCCGTTCTTTAAGTAGCTGATTTGGCCCTGTTTGGGAGTATGCAATTACTTGTGATGAGAATTTTTTGGAGACAGAGGCTGATCCTGACGGCTTTTCTCTAATCCCTCCCCTGGATGCAGGCTTAACTAAACAGCAAGTTTGTCACAAGCTCAAACAGCAACTCAGTGTTGCACTGGATACTTCATTCAGCTTAAGCCAACTTATCAAGCACATTCAAAGCACATTCATTGAGCCATGTGGACGTGGTCTTTTCTCCAGATCTATTAAATAACACTCTTATCTGTATTTAGCATATGCCATGTATGTCTGCATTGGCGGCTCTAAGCAGATTCACACTCCAAACACCTCGAGCCATCATCGAGCTGAAGCGACAGATAACATTCGGAAACTTCCTCGGACGTGCCGGTTTAACATCTCAATAACTTTATTCCACATCGGAGCAGTTTATTTATTTATTAGCTTCTCAGTGTCAGTGAATTCCATATAATTTGCCTTGCTACTCCTCCAGATGGATGTATTTATTTTGAAAGCAAAATGGTGCTATTTGGTTTTCTCTCGTACCTTTTCCATTCAGTCTATTCAAAAAGCAGGGAACATGATAATGTACAGTAAGTGGCAGGCTGAATCTGAAAATTGCATGCTGGTGGTGAATGCCTGTGTAATGCATGGCATTGCATTCAAAGCATGTAGGCTTAATATAGTAAATTCTGTTTTTGCAAAAGTTTCCTTAATAAAAACAAAATCTAGTACATGGACTAAACAGAACAATGCAAAATATGGCACACCAACAAGTTTAAACAATCCATCTGTAAACAATACTTGAAATGTAAACTGTGCCATGATTTGATAAACACAACACCCACTAAACACAAAAAAGCAACAATTCAATATGTTGCAGACCAAAAGTATTCAAGCACAGCTCAAAACATTTAGTTAAATACAATAAATGCAGTTAATAATAGAGAAATAGAGCACATCAGCACAACAAAAGCTGGAAAGCATCCAGGAGAACGCCTGCAGATGCACCATAGTGGAAAATCATTCAGAGAGAGATGTGTTCAAGCTGAAGTGCTGAGGTTGGGAGTTTAAAACAGAGTGCTGCCCTGCACATTTTCATAATCAGTTTACTGGGCCCCCCATTCGGTCAGACACTGGCCCCATCCTTTGCATCAGTCCATTTGTCACCACACAATGTTTGGCACAGCACCATCTTATTCACGAGCTAATAAAAATGCAATTAGTCGGCTAATATCTTTATAATTTGATTTGATTGCACGTTATATCGTTTTTTTTTTCTCTCTCTCCCTTTTTTAATATAAATATTTAGGTTGTAACATGATTGATGGATGGAGAGGAGTACCTTGTCTTTTTAAATCTGAAGAAGCTACTTTAGATGCAGTAACATGGACAACGGCGGTCAGCAGCGTATAAGAAACAACCAATGAAAAGTCACATAATTCTCGCTTTAAAACGCAACGAATTATTTTAAATTAGCTTCATCGTGGACGCAAAATCTGAAGACAGGAAAGGTAAATACTTTCAACGGCAATGAAATGCTGTCCAAAACACGATTTTTTTCTTAATTATTATTATTTTTTTTTCCAAACGCGAAATATTCCATTTATTTTAAAGAGCTCTGACGTAGTTGTAGGAAACAAACCTTAAATGCCATACTAACTTATGTGATGTCACTTTTATAATGTAAAAATGATCACTGATATCAAAGGAATGAACAAAAGGAATGTGTTTTGTGCTTTGTAAGAAAATCGTTTAAGGTTGTGATTTTTGGGATTGTTTTGGATCATAACTATTTTTTATTGTCTCTTTAACTATTTTATTTTTTTTCCTGTTCATAATGTACAACTGCAAGAATTTCACTATTTCCCCCCTCCCAGAATTTACTTCTATATAATACATTTATAAAATGTTATAGTAAAATTACGTTTTGCACATTTAAAATTATATTTTGCAGATTTTTTCCCCTTAAAATAATTATACATTTTAATTAAACTGGAATTTGTGTTTATTATTATTATCATCGATGTGCACGATCATTATCATCACTTCACACTTTTTAGAAAACCGATTTTTTTATTATTTAATAAAATAAATAATAGTATAATGATATTTGATTCCCCTGTGCAGGGGCAGCAGAACGACTTTCTTCAAAATGTAAAAAAATAAAAAAAATAAATATATAAATTCCATCAAATGTTATTATTACCACATCACACACATCATCACGCATTAGATTATATCAAAATCCAGCGGGTGGTTGATCAACGTCATGACGACCATGTTTATTTTAGTAAATGTGATGAAATCTATTTGATTTGTTTGATTTTTATATTTCAAACTTTCATTCAGCCAGTCGTGCATCTATTTAAAGAGTCACTCAGCTGCGCTTAAGAGATAGCTAACTAACATCCGTTGGCTATTTATGTCTTTAAGTTCACGTGGGCTGAATGAATAGGTTACGTTCACACAATGAGACACAAATTTAAAGGTCGTAAAAATACAAGCAAGCAGGCTATGTTTATTTGGAGAAAATCAAATGAACATGATATTATCACAGCAAGAAAACAAACGTAGTCTGCACTCAGCTAATAAAGTGTAATTTCACACACGCAGCAGACAGTTTTAGCACAATGTTTCCCCGCTATTTTAATAAACAAATCGTATCTTAATATTCAAACGCAGACATTCGTATAGCTTAACTGCGTAAATCATTATTTACCGGGTTAAACTACTCGCAAATATTTTTAATATATAACAACATCCAATTATTTTAGACATATCATGACGCACGCAAAATAAATGTATAAATCCCGCGGCTTCAACTTATATTTGCCCGGATATGCGATTATTTTACTCTGCCGTTGAAGTGTGCTGAGAAAAGACGCCTGTAATTCCTCTCTCTGTTTGATATTAGCACAAGGGCTTTGCTTCTAGAGCCTCTGTAAAGGAGCAGTGTGCAACTCCTGCTGCACTGAGCACTGAGCCCCGAGACTCCAAGAACAGCATCCTCCTCTCATACCTGTTGAGAAGTCTTTCATCCTTAATGGGCTCATTAGCCACATTGTTAATTGAGTGCTATTCAGGGCAACATCAAAGCAAAAAAAGAAGAAGAGTATGCAGCTCCTTTATTTATTTTTGGCAAATAAGAGACCCAACAGCGCTCTAAATGCAGCTTTCGTGGGGGGTATATGCTGAAGGAGGCTTATTAGTTCTGTAGTGCATTGTGTGCCATTATGTTTAAAACATTAAGCACAATAATATTTTCTCTTCTGATGGCATGCGTTTCAGTTGCATTTCTACTTCTTTGAAGAAGTCTCCTCTTGTCCTTTGTCACAAAGCAGAGAGGGTGGCTCCTCATGAGGGCATTTCTCTACAACAAAGTGTCAGAAAGGCTGCTTGTGTGGGAAACAATAAAGCTGGACATTTTTGTTTTTTAAATTGTAAGAAGGTGTTAGCAACTATTATATGTGGAAAATATATATACACTCTAAAAATATTTTTTTATGATTTATCACAACATTTTTTTTGTCAAATCAACTTAGATAATTAATGTGGCTCAGATAACATGATATTTTGAGTTTCTGTTGATTAAACCAATCGCCTTCATTGTATGAACTCAAATGATTAATTTCAATGAACTAAAAATTTGAAGGCAACCAGGTAACTTATTTTTTTAATTAAATCAACATTAATTCATATAATATATGTATACACTCACACACACACTCTCATTTGCCTCTAATTATATCTAAAATATAATGATGATTTCAACTTATCTAACATCAGATTGAACAGAAATAGAATAACATAAAAAAACCCAAAACCATTTTATTTAATTGATTAAAATAATTATTATAAATGAATTAAAATGGGGAAAAATAATAATAATAATTTGATTGTCGAGCTAAAGAACACATACATTTAATAATAGACATCAAAACATGTTGTTATTTTTTCTCTCCTTGCTGCCTTTTTCTTCCACCGATTTTCTATCAGCTCAGTGTTCTCCCTCATGGTGCAATATTAGGTGGTAATAGGATTGGAAAATTGAAGCTAACTCATTGGAATTAAATTTATCAGCATGTGTTCAGAGGTAATAAGCTGTCAGTTATAAACTGAAGATCTGTATTTAGATATATGATAGGGAAGAATAATGAATAGGCAAAATAGATGAAGCTGTTTTGCAGCTAAATTAGTTATTTAGGACCAACAGACCAAGAGCAGATTTGCGATAATGACAATGATTATTGCTTTTTTTTCTCTCTCTCTCCTGATGTTAGATATATAGGCTCAAAGGGCTTTTTTGAGTAGTGAAAGAGTTAACCGTTTTCGCAGTATAACGTTTTGATAAAAGACATGGAATTGTGAAAAACATCAAACTTTTTAATGAAGGAAACCTAATGAGTATCAAGAGTAGTGTGCTTACATGGAAGGCTGATCAAACTGGAACCCTGTGAACCAGAGATTGTGTTGCAAAGGAGCTTGCTGACTTCTTTCCCCGGGGGGAGGCTGCCTGGCTTTTACTAGAAAGCACAGGGGGGAAAAGTTAATTTGCACAGCCATGTGTTCACTGCTACAACTCAATAATCCACCTCTTCCTAAAACCCTTGTTTTTATCATCATAATAATGATAATAATACTAATAATCTATTATGTTTTAAAGGGAAATACAAATATTGGAGTATTAGTCACACTGTCAAAAAGAAATCATTTCTGTCTCACCTGAATTTCCTAAAATAAAGCTGAGCACAGTTCATACTTTCTTTACGATCAATGAGCCAAAACATGAAAAATTGAATACCAATAAATAATACATCACTTATTAGGTGATGAATGATTTATTAGTATCCTGGAGACTTTGTTGTGCTGATGTTAAAAATTCTCATTACCTAAGTGCCCAAAATGAAATGAATTCAAAATTGTTGCTGCATATCAATTTTGTAAGCCTTTACATTATTGATAAACAGAGATGATTGTTGTCAGAGCCAACTCGTACTGTGATAACAGGTTGTCATGGTTTATTTTAGATTATTGTGCCACCTGTTTAGTTGTCATGATAGCTCTCTCAAATTCTGAGATTTTGACATCAAAAGTAAATTTAAATCTATTATTGGGAAAGAAGTTTAAAGAGGAGAAAGTAGATCAAATAATGTAAGACAGAGAAGACAGGAAAAGCCTATCCACCTGATATGTCATTATAATGAAAAGAAATGATACAGCCCACGCGTATATTGTTTTGTAAATATTCATGATATTATATTCTACTGATTAATCTTGGATAGGAATATTGAATAATTAAAGTGAAAAGTCAGAATGTTGAACTTAAATGTGAGATTTCAACATACTTTAAATCTGAAAAAAAGCATTTTAAATCATGCTGCATAATATGCATTTTTATAATTTTATAATTTAATTTTATAACTTCCCATATTATATTACATTCCACTTTATATTATTATTAATTAAAAATCATCTTTCACATTATTATTTTCCAGCTTAACTTCACTATTATTCTTTTGAATTATCAGATTTTAACATGAATATGTTGTTTTCATATAATAAACAGTGGTAGATATAGTAAAGTACAGATTAAATTTGAAATAATTAAGGGTTTTTATATTTGCACTGGAAAGTAAAATAATTTAATTTCATAGTTGTTCAGATAAACACTCATTTTAGACATACTAATTTCAACTTCAATTTTTTTTTAGTTAAGTCAAAATTGAAATGCTTTGCTGTGAAATATTATTTTTTTTAATCCAAAAATGTATTTATTTGTTTGTTTGTTTATTATTATTATTATTATTATTATTATTTGCAGGCAGTAGTAAAACTATATATTGTAAAAAAAAAATTTGGTTTAACTTAAAAAAAGTAAGTTACCTTAAAAGTAAGTAAGTTGGTTGCCTTAAAATTGAGTCAATTGAAATTAAAAAATTGAGTTGATACAATGAAAGCAATTTGTTTCATCAACATAAACTCAAAATATTATGTTATCTGAACTATATAAATGATCTAAGTTGATCTGACAAAATATTTTTTTTTTTTTTTTTTTTTTTACAGTGTATGTTTTGACTTTTGAAGGTGTTTAGCAGAGGTAAATAAAGTAAAAGAGAGCTTTTCCTAGAATTGTAGGAAAAATATCATCCTTAGGACTAAGAATAGCATCACACTGGCATCAGAGTAAGTGCACAGAAGCCCAGTTTTAATATAAATCTCACATTCAGTGAGGAAGATAGAGCAGATACCTTCTTTCTTCTGACCCACTCTGTGTAAACAGGCAATGACATGAAGAAAAGTATATTAAAAAAACCCCAGCGTGGCTGCTGGACTGGCGTCTGATGCCTGTCAAATCATTAAATAGGAGAGGTGGCGTTATCAATTGCAGGGGATCAGCGATAGTGATGGCACATGGTTGGGATGCGGTATGTCTTCCACGGGGGCACTCCAGGGGCCTTTTGTGAATTTATAAAGCGAGATAAAATCGGCTTCATATTTCGCCACCAAATCGCCTGATGAAAGCAGGCAAAGAAAGAGAATTGCATGGTAGGAGCTTTGTCAAAGTCTCATTGGCTCCAAGGGTTGATGATGAGAAGGGGACAAAAAAGAGTGAAAAGGTAATGAGAAAAAGCCAAGCAGCAGGTTTGCTCTATTTAATAAGTCATCACACCGCTATCTCATTACCTGCAGTGTGTCTGGTGAGAATGGCGAAGCATTGCAGTGTACACTGACAAACTTTTGTCTGTTTTGGGATAATGTTATCTTCCCGGAATATCTCCCGTAAAGCTCAGACAGGAGCCCCACTTTTCCTTTGCACTGACACCATTATGCCACTCTCTCTGATATTAATAATCTTGACAAAGTCAGTTATAAAAAAAAAAAAAAAAAAATGTCTGGTCTGGTTCCTTTTTTTTTTTTTTTTCGTACAGGAATGTGTGATTGCAATTAAGATACGAGTCCTAACACAATGTGGAAATTAGTGGAATCTGGGTTTCGGATAATTACATACAGAGCTTAGCTTTAAAATACCCTCCCTCAATCACATGAAAACAAATGATCTGGCAGACACGAGGATAAAAAGCAAGATTGTCCTGTCCTCGGGATACAGGCAATGCTACTTGGCACTATCATTTCTTTCTGCAGTTCATCTCATAACTCATCAAACAATTTGTGCTGTCTACACGGAGCCTTTATTCTCTTTCCTCAGGTTTTATTCTGCATCTAAACTGCACGCATACAAAAAAGAAATATATAGCAGCCTGAAGGCAATTGGGTTTTAATGTTGGAGATGATGAATGAGAAAAAGCTGATTTTCTGGCAGCCGGATCACTGCGAGAGGACTCCTGGCTCACATTTGATGTGGGCAGTTAAAACAGAAAAGAAATAAATGAGATGTAATAAGAAAAAATCTTGAAGCAATAGCTGAGACAGCCCTAGTCTATTACTCAAGCGACGCACACAAAGCCAGTCTTTGTGATCTGACAGTCCAACGCAAACGCAAAAAAATATTACCTGCTAATTTACTCTGTTGCGACGTATGCATAAAATATCTGTACCATTACCACGTCTTATCATGCAAACTCACAGACTTCGGGGTGGCGGGTTTCTGAGTAGTGGCTGACACAGATGCACGCTAGAACAGATAGCGCGGTCACATGCTCCTATCAGCAAGCCCTCACTCAGAGGGGATTTTTGGAGCGTGTGGAGTTTTTAACATGGAAATTGGCTTTGAACCCCATCTGCACAGGTCGGCACATCTTTGGGCGAGGCAGTGCTACTGCTGACAGGGAAAATGAACCATCAATTCCTTATAATATGGCCTGATTATCATCCTACTTACCCCCTGCAAATTCCAACTTAGAGCTATTCGGTGCCATCAAGGAAATAGTGTAACCCCAGAAAAGATGTGACCCCTTCAATTGATGCGCTTTTTAACCAATAGGAGACGTATAGTGTAGGTCTAGGAATTTTTTCTTTCAAACATACCAAACAACTTGAACATTAAAGCTAGTGTGGATCACGAAAAAGGTATTTATCATTAATGCCAGTACGCCATCATCTTTTTAAAGTTTTAGAGAGTTTTCGAAAACATTTCCCGGTTGCTGGTCGAACTTAAAAAAACAGTAAGTCGTCTGGTTGCCTTCAAATTTTGAGTTCATTCAAATTAAAAATGTGAGTTAATACAATGAAGGCGATTGGTTTAATCAACAGGAACTCAAAATATTATGTTATCTGAAACAAACTGGTTATCTAAGTTGATCCGACAAAAGAAAAAATGTTGTGCTAACAAATCATGAAAATAACTTTTTACAAACCTGACAAAAAAATTGAGCCGAGTACAAAACGCATTCGACATTTCCAGAACGGTGACAACAACTGATAGTCAGCCAAAGTTATCCAAATGCCAAAAAATGGAGAATTCAAAACAGCTCCTACCTTTGTAGCCCTGTTGTTTTCATCAAATTAACTAGGACTAGTCTGGCTACAATACCTCCCCCCCCCTTCGAAAAGTGGAGGGAAAAAAGTAGCTGACTGCGACTTAAACGTATATAGCACTCAACCTAATGAGCAAAGTTTCAATGTGTGAAATGTGAGTGATCGGCAACTTTTTGCGGTGGGACCCGGGTTAGTCCGGCGTGGGATGTCTTTATTGGAAGGGGATTTGTTTTGTTGTTTCCTTGGGCCTGTCCAGCCCGCTGGTGTCCTTTTCACCCGGCCAGGCAGCTGGGTCCCGACCCCTCAGATCTGCCCCTCAAACGGGGCTTCTTTCAGGCCCCCGCTGGGTCCTCCCTGTCTCCTCCCTTCAGCAACATCCCATTCACCCCAGAGATAACTTTATTCATCTTGCGGATCATTGTATCCAGTTGAATGAGGGAACTATGCAGACACTCTAGTGAATTGAACAAGTCTGTGGGGATTGGGAAAGGCCGGGGAGGTTGTGCGAGTGGGGAGGGGGGGGGGGGGGGCGCACGGGGTGTCTTAATGTCTTCATTTAGAGCGGCCCGAAAAAAACGTCACGTCTCACTTGTAGCTGACCCGACATTTTGTTAGCTACTTGACTGTTTCAGACGAAAACCATAAAACTTTTTCCTTTTAATAAAATATCGAACGCTCACTTTCCTCAATGCCATTATCACCACCGAGGATGATATGGATAGCTGTGAACGCCGGCTTTCCCTCCGCCTGTGTGAAATTCGGCTGCATTCCTCTCTTATTTTGTCATCAGAGAGTTTGAGCGGAGGTGTCTCAACTGTGTTTGATTTGCCTGCTGTGAGGCTGGCAGGGACAGTTGGGCTTATTCTCTCGCCCGCCTCCGCCCAAGCCACCCAGACCACCCTGCTCTTCTCTCATCATTCATATTCAAGCCAAGGCCTCTTGACAAGTCCGCTGATCTCACTCAATGTTTTGTGATATAGACAATACTTTTTTTTCTCCCTCGCTCTCCCCTCGCTCTCTCTTTCTCACTCTCTCCAACTTCTCTCTCTCTCTTCTCAGGAAAAAAATCTGAAACCATCACACTCCTCCAGGCATGGCAGTGTGATTGTAGTGAGGTAGCAGTGCAGGATTACTCCCCTCTGTGAGCTCCCTGCTAACAGCAGTGGCTGCCTCCCTCCCAGCCCCCGTAAAAGACAGTCTAATGAGGCAGATAAGCAGATGCCAACAGACTCCACACTATGTCCCACTGCTACTTTCCACACACCAACCTAATGATTTATCATCTATAAGCCAAAAACGGAGGGAAAAAACACATTTTGGAACAGTACGGACAACCTGCAAAAAGTTTATATTTAGTTTGCATCACGAAAAGCATATCAAAGACGGCCTGTAAAATAAAACAAACGCACATGCAACAGCTATTTTTAGTTTCAAATGTGAGTAAAAGGTTACAAAAACATAGGTTTTTGGAGATATTTTAAATATTCGCCCAACGGCTTCATCAGCTGGGGGATTTGGACTAACGCAAAAGAGAGAAGTTTATACATTAGCGCTGTAGTTGCAAAACACTGTTGATATTCAAATGATTATTGTGCAAAATCTGGGATAAGCTTCAGTGTGAGAGCCCCTCTAAGTGCCTACAACTATTGCTAATTCCCCTAACCATTGTGTGTGTCACAAAGGCCTTAATCCTGTTTCACTTTTGCTGAAGCTTGGGCTATTTTCCCTCTCATAAACCAACAACACTCCCCCTGGCCGGGCCTGAGAGGCTCAGAGAAAAGGCGCTATGTGTGTATACTTCAAGGCTTTTTCTGTGTTACTTGGACGGTGCTCTGCATAAACTTTTAAGTGGTCCCAGTAGGCCTGAAACACCTCTCTGCAAAAATAATAAGCCATCTTAGACTGAAAAAGAAAGAAAAATTGACAGCGAGTAAACTTAAACCTAATTATATGGTGGAATATATTAGAACTTTAACGACAAAGTCGTTTTTTGTCTTGCTGTCTCTGGCAGTTCAGTGCACAATGTAAATCCTTTAATACATTATTTATAACTTCGAGATCCAGAATCAAAGATTCAGAATTAGGGCAAGATTCAATCAGAACGCTTTGTGGTTTCGCACAGAAAGCGTCTCCTCCCAAAGAAAAGCGACACCATAATTTCCATCCTTGCGATTCATCTTTTAAAGAATATGTAGAGGTGAAACATCCAAGGCCAGTGCTCATCTCAGTGTCTTAGGATGAACAAGAATCAGAATAAACAAACTGTCAACATAGATGATGGGGTCATCTATCATATTTGTCATGTTTATAAATCAGAATTGACTTCTGAATCTTAAACTCATATCCAAACAAATTTCCTCATAACCCGCAATCACTATCTCAAGGGCATTTTCCCTAATTTTTTTTAAAAAAAAAAATAAAAATAAAAATCTTATATAAATTGAACAACAAAAAACATCTCTTAAGCAGACATCTTCTGCCTAGCTCTCAAAGTTCGCGTGAACCGTTTGTGGGAGTATTTAATAGACAGTCATGTATAAAGGCTGTCACGCTGTGCCAAACCCATCCTCTAATAAGTACATGATGGCTTTATTGGATATGTGTGTCGTGCGGCGTGTGAGAGCGAATGCCAGCGTGTGGCTTGTGTTCGCTCGTGTTACAGGTGTGTGAGATTGCGGTCCACTTGTTTTTAGAAAAGAAGGGGAGAGTTGGGCCTCATTGTTCCATAAACAGACATCAGCTGGAAACTGACAAATGTGGGATTAGCCTGTACTTATAATCAGCTAATAGCTCACTATGTGTTCCTGTCAATCAAGCCTGAACAGTGCACAGTGTGGGTGCAGCAGATTTAACCAGCAGAAACATGGCTACTGTACACTTTATTGTTATTTCACAAGGGTAAAGGGACACTTAGTTCTCATGCTATATAAGTGACCTGTGCTTCAAGAGCCTTATGGACCATGCAAGAGATGTCACATGCAGTTGATTCATGATTTTATTTTGCCATTTTATTATTGTTTTCTAATGCAATTTAGTTTTGAGTTTATTTCCAGGCTGGCTAGAGAAATGTTGATATTCATTTATTTATTTGACTGTATAATTAGTATACGTTTATATCATTTTATTTGCAAGTTAGTCTATTTACAGTTTTCCTGGAGAAGTGCTGCACTGTATAAAATATTTTCATGATTCGTTATCACAACATTTTTTTCTTTTGTCAGATCAACTTAGGTAATTAATGTCGTTGAGATAACATAATATTTTGAGTTTCTGTTGATTAAACCAATCGCTATCATTGTATTAACTCACATTTTTAATTTTAATGAACTCAAAATCTTAAGGCAACCAGGTAACTTACTTTTTTAAGTTAAACCAACATTTCTTTTTTTCTTTACAGTGTAATTCATGCCATTGCTGTTTATTTATTTATATTAATGTATAACCTATAACATATTTCAATGCCTTTGATTCATGCCAGCTGATCAGTTTACAAATAGTAAGCCAATGCAACTTATATGACTTACGTGCAGATATCTAATTTAAGTTGTCAGTCGTCAAGCTGCAGAGATTGAGTTTACATCAGTTGCATTGTCTAATTGCTGCTGCAACTCATAAAAGCACTAAATTGAAAAACTGTTATAATGTGGCTGAAATGAATTATGAATGTAGATGATCACAGATTGTAATTGACCGCTGTTCACCTGCCTATTTAGTGTGGTTAGAAATTGAATTTAGTGATGGTGTCTTCCAGCAGGGAGCTGCATGTGTCAGATCCTCACTTCATAATATCTCTGAAAAGTAGATGGATTAATGATGTCGAACCCAAAGTAAAAGATAATACAATCATAATACCATTCACAATATGTGCAGTTAAGCATTTGATAAAAAAAATTACCATTTTAATAAGTGTGCTTTTATTAAACACTATATCAGGAAAAATTCTCATTTACTATTTTATGAGCATGAGTAAAGTAGAAAGAAATAATAATTACATGTTCTAATACAAGTATACAACAAGTAAGTGAATCAATTTCCAGCAGGTCCAAGATTTTTTTTTTTTTTTTTTTTTTTTCCTTCAGGTATTAAGTCGCTATATAATTTTTTTAAGTTGTGATGTGTCATATCATCACTAAAATTCTTAATAGGTATCCAGCAGGGCCAGTGTTCTTGTAAAGGTTATGGAGAGCACTAGTGCAGTGAGCATCTTTTAATGTTTCTTCAATTTACAAGAATTATGGTGCTATCAAAAGCTATTAATATTTGGGTCATGTGATGCTATTATTATTCTTATTATTTTTTATTATTTAAATTTATGAAAAAAGAATGACCTGAATACACTTTATCATTTCTGAATTCAAATTAATTTTGATATTTTTGTGGGTCTAAGGCTATTTAAGTGTACGTTTAAAATAATTGACACAATCTGTTATTTTTCTTTTTTAAAAAAGTAATGAATAAGTAATGAAACAATTTTGTTTTTGTCAATGTGGAATAACCAACATGCAGTTAAACATTTTGTTGTCCCACTGTATAAAATGATGTTCATAATTTATCACAAATTTTTTTTTCTTTTGTCAAATCAACTTAGATAATTAATGTGGTTCAGATAACATAATATATTGAGTTTCCGTTGATTAAATCAATCGCATTCATTGTATTAATTCAATTTTTTAGTTTCAGTGAACTCAAAAAAGGCAACCAGGTAACTTACTTTTTTAAGTTAAACCAACAAATGTTTTTTTACAATGGGAATGTGACAAAACCATAAAGTAGGAAATTGCCAAAAAGACCATGCTTCTGTTTCAACATATATCACATATTTTGACTATTTTATGTGCAGACACATTATATTCAAGTAAAATAGGGGTAACCCTGAGAAAAAAACACATAATGTTTATAATGTTATTTCTTTCTTTTTTTTCCTTCTTTTTTTTTTGTAAACTTTATTGAAAATAATTAAATTGTGTAAAGTGCAAGGGTTTTTTCCCCCTTCTATTCTCATCTTTTTCTACTGCATTCTCATCTGAATCTTATTCCTTATCTGTCTGATGGAGGGAAGATGTTTGAAGGTGAATGTAAAGGTAAATCTATCTTCCACTGAAATTAACACAATGCCCTGCAAATAATCAGATCTTAAAAGCTTTTGTGTGTGTGTGTGTGTGTGTGTGTGTGTGTGTATTAATACAAATAAAAATTCTGTTATAAGATTTCTGCTGGATCCTTGTTGATAAAATGCACCATCTTTGTGTTTATGGAAATGCACTATTTTCAACTGAAGCAAGAGGGAAAAGCACTTCCTCTGTCACACAAAGGCCCCTTGCTAAGCTCCAACAACTTATTAGATTTATTAAGGTCTTATCAAGTGTGATATGCTCAAGGACCCAGGTGGCCATAAAAATGATTCTCTTATCAGGTGTTCATTGGAAGTGGAATTAGGATGGAGGGTTCTAGTTAAGAACTTATTCATACAGGAGTTTAATTATTATTAAAAGAATGGCAGCACAATAGCTGGCACTGGCCCCCGTTGCACTCAGAATCTTAACCCCCAGGAACCTTCATTCAGAAGGGCTGGCATATCTCAGACCCGCACAGGCTTAATCTGAGGCACGCTGGGTCCGAGAGGGGTGAGTTGCACTGTTAATTCCATATTGAAGGTGGGCACGTGTTGAGAGGAGCTGAGACAGGTAGCGGGTGCCAGGGGAGTCAGCCTCATGCCCTACGAACGATTGCCAGGCGAGGTGTTAATTGGGAAGGTGCAATGGTGGATTGATGTTGGGCGTCCCATCGCAGGAAAGAGTGTGCGTGGTCTCTGACTCTCCCATAAGTCACTGCTCCCATCTTAAACAGACTTATTATGCTGCTAAGGCATGTTGTTACGCGTTGTACGCCCTGCGGTTTTAATAGTGCTCCGGCAGGTTGTGATCCTATATAATGGCCTATTTACATTTTTTTTTTTTTTTTTGCTTGTGCGTGCTTGTGTGAGAGATGTAACAAAGTCTGATTATGTTTTTAAATTAATTATATACAGTGAACAATATATACACTGAACATTTCTTATTGCCAAAGTGACTTTTTTAACCTATCTTTCTAATTAAATAACGTATTCATTTCACGCATTGCAGTGTCCTTCGGTGCATTCAGTGACTGCAAGGCAGTTATAATTTCATTTGTTGCATTATGATATTTTTAATGTCACAGCATACATGTACTCTAGTCCGGGTACATGTCCATCTTCAACCATTTGAATATGAATGCACCCTCCCGGGTACAGCAAAAGCTGCTCTCTTCAGAATTCACACAACCTTCAATTTAACCTCAGAACCATTATGTTCAATGGGGAACGGCCTCACCATTGTCAAAAATGCAGCATCCTGTTCAGCAAAAAGGATTTAATTAAGCCTAACACATTCCAAAAGAAAGTAATTTTGGGACACAATCATGTGTCTCGAAAAGATAATTCCTCTTAATGGGTGGCTTTTGAATACGTTGACTGGAGCCCAAACTGGACCTTAGTATGATATGTTTTTTTTTTTTTTTTTGTGCATGTGTGTGTGCAATAGACAGAATTCACAGTGATTGAATCCTGCCAATACAGATTATATACATTGTGTTTTGTAATGTTACTTGAGCTAATTCCAAAAGTATTTATTTATTTCATTTTATCTTATTTGTTCTCCAGCGGTTCACAGTTGGTTTGACTCTGTTGTTTCTCTCTAACAGATCCGAGGACATCCACGATGCACCTACCGATGGACCTCAAAGTGAGCCTTATGAGATGGGTCTGCACACACAGCTGTCACCCAGGGTGTTGATATCTTAATCAACACAAGGAGGGACGCATGATTCAGTTGGGGGTGTGAGGCTGCATTTATGCCTGGGAAGTGGGAGCTGTAGGGTGAGGTAGGACGTGTTGGGTCAGCCTGAACAGCAAGGAGGGACTTTGGGGGAGCACTCCCCCTTTTGTGCCATGTGCTGCGGAGACATAATGAATTACATTATAATTATAATACAGGCTGGACGCAAAAGGGACAAAACAGATATTTGAGCAGGGGGTGGAGAGGTTTGTTCCACTGAGACTTCGGCCTCAGAGCGCGGTCATTCACACTCTTTAACGCAATTGCACACTAGTTTGGCCGCCATGAATGGGCTTTATCTCGCAGTATGCACAACACTTCAGTCTGTTTAATGCAAGTGCGTTGGGATGATCGCTAGACAGACTGCCAGTTCTATTTAAACATTTTTTTTCAATAATTGTTAATCTATTTGACAGTAAATATGTATACACACATAACATATATAAATATATACACATACACACACACACATAGTGTAAACACACTTTTATGTTCGCACAATGTAATGTTTCCTTCATTATTAATATATTTATTAATCGCGGTTAATCGATTTGACAGAAAATATGCATAGACACATTATATATATATATATATATATATATATATATATATATATATATATATATATATATATATATATATATATATATATATATATATATATATATATATACACATGTATTATGTAAACACTTATGTTCAAACATAAAAGTCGAAAAGTCAAACATAAAAGTAATGTTTTAATCATTTTTAATATATCAATTAATCACGATTAATCTATTTGACAATAAATGCATACACACACACACACACACACATATATATAAATATAATATATATACACACATATATTATGTAAACACACTTTTATGTTTCAACATAAAAGTTCAAAAGTCAAACATAAAAGTAATTTTTCCATCATTATCAATATATCGATTAATCACGATTAATCGATTTGACAGTAAATATGTATACACGCATAATATATATAAATATAATAATATATATACACACATATATTATGTAAACACACTTTTGTTTCAACATAAAAGTTCAAAAGTCAAACATAAAAGTAATTTTTCCTTCATTATCAATATATCGATTAACCGCGATTAATCGATTTGACAGTAAATATGTATACATACACTTAATATAAAGAAATATAATAATACATACACACATATATTATGTAAACACACTTTTATGTTTGAACATAGAAGTCAAAAAGTCGAACATAAAAGTAATTGTTCAATCATTATTTGTCACTGTTTTGATCGTGTTGAAAATGATCAGTTCTGTAATTGTGCATACACTTCTGGAACAGAAAAGTACTGTAGTAGTAAATCTGCATTGATAGTGCTGGTAAATTAGTATTCTGTGCATTGATGCTTGCTTATTGTGAATGACAAGACAATCCTGACCCCATCAACACTGAAGCAGACATGTGCAGAAAAACGTCAACTAAAATAGAAATCCATCCTGATACATGTAATACAGGAGTGTGTGCATATATGATGGTGTGCATACTGCTGTGTGCATTCGGTGAGGACTGATTGGTGTGTGTGTGTGTGTGTGTGTGGCGGGCGGGCAGGCAGGCAGGCAGGCGGGCGGCTGTGTCTACACAGGGTGATGTTGGTCAGAGTACCGGTAGCATGGGCGATGAAGCCTGGGGGTGTCGGCCGTGGGGGAGGGTTGGTTGCTGGAGCAATAGAGAGAGGCCGAGGGGAGGGACGCTGGCAGTGACTGAGAAGATGAGGATTTGACAGTGAGGTGACAGAGAGTTCAAACAAAATGAGGCTTGTAGATTAGCAGCGCTCCCCTCTGTGACAGGTGTCATCTCTGGGGGCAGTCTGTCACTCTGCCTGCTGCCACTCTTTATATAATACGAGGAGGGAGAGCAGGGAGAAGGAGGCAAGAGAGCGTGGAGTGCGCGGAAGGGTGGCGCCAGTCTCACCTCGCTGAGCACATCCTGCCGGAGTTTCCCTGCCAGTCATACCGATTAAAGCCCAGGTGGTACAGGGAAGCACCGCCATATAAACATGCACAAGCCAAAGGCAAAATATTCTATTAGGACCCATGACGCATCCACTTGCTTTCATGTAAATCGTGCCTTTGGGAAGGCTAATGCTTGTACCAAATTTGCTTTTACAGCATTCAACTAAGTTTAGCTTCCAGTTGTTTCACTTATGCCTTATAGTCAAACACTTACTGTCTTTGTATTTTGTGTTTTTAAATTGTATTTTTAAAAGTAGGTTTTTGTTTTATTTACGTTTATTTTGTTTGCATTTTTTAAGGATTCTGATAATTATTTTTAAGTAAATCAGATATTATATAACGTGGCATTAATTTTTTATAATATAATATAATATAATATAATATAATATAATATAATATAATATATTATGATATTATATAATATAATATAATATAATATAATATAATATAATATAATATAATATAATATAATATAATATAATATAATATAATATAATATAATATAATATAGTATAGTATAATATAATATAATAAATATAATATAATATAATATAATATAATATAATATAATAAATATAATATAATATAATATAATATAATATGCATTGTATAACACTTATTATACACTGTAAAAAAAAGAATTGTTGGTTTAACTTTAAAAAAGTAAGTTACCTGGTTGCCTTAAAATTTTGAGTTCATTGAAATTAAAAATTTGAGTTAATACAATGAAGGTGATTGGTTTAATCAACAGAAACACAAAATATTATGTTATCTGAACCACATTAATTATCTAAGTTGATTTGACAAAAGAAAAAATATAATATAATATAATATGATATGATATGATATGATATGATATGATATGATATGATATGATATGATTGATATAATATAATATAATATAATATAATATAATATAATATAATATAATATAATATAATATAATATAATATAATATAATATAATATAATATAATATAATATAATATAATATAATATAATATAATATAATATATGGATTGGATAACATTTTATGAGAACATTTCGACTATTCAAAATCATTAATAACAATTTTTAAGTTATGTAATTTCTTATGTTAACAAACATAAATTGTATTATGATTAACAAATCATGCTTTAAATGCTTTTTAAGTTATATTTATGAATAAATACATTAATTTACTACTATATTTCTGTGTAAATGCATGTTAACTAATAATTAACTATACATTATAATTATAAACATTATAAATGTGATAATTATTATTAATGCCATTTAATGACAGTTATTATAATGTGTTATATTGGATGTAAATTATTTTCCAGGATTCAAAATTTTTATTTTTTCTCCTAATTTGGTCATATTTTTATTCCATTTTTAATGCACACATGAATTATCTGGCTGAACATAAAATAGTATGAGTCAGTGCGTTGATTTTTTTTTTTTTACCTATTTGTTTGAAAGAGGAAGAAAAAGCAACAGAAACAGTGGGCAGGACTTACACTCAGAGACAAACACAGTGATTGGAGACTCAGTTAGGGGGCCGCTGGCCTGTCTGTGGCCTTTGCCCATGGCTGTGGCACAAGAGGGTATTAAGATGAGCCGAGGGAATCTGCTCTGCCTGACTACTCGACTCACAAACTCACTGCCTCCACTACCTGCCCAAAGCCTGCAGCCATCTGGCCCCCAGATTGTGCAGAGCTGCACTCAGCAAGCGCCGCTGCCTCCCCTCTGGGTTAGGCAGTCAGCAGAGGGTCTGCTCCTTCCCTCTGGAGCTCGTGGAGAATGTACTCGCACACACCCAGTGAAATCCAGTCGACGTAAAGGGCGTTTGGTCTTCAAGGGGGTTTGGGGTTTGGGTGTGCAGACCAGACCACGACTAGTTACAACCTCAGAGGACAAAGAAAGCTCTGTGAGTGTGTGGGCAAGTGCTTGCAGTGGTGACAAATATAGATCTAATTAGTATTCTACTGTTTGTCTTTTGGACAGATGAGGGATGCCCCCTATTGACTCTGTCAGAGGAGCCAGAGCAGAGGGGAGTGAGGAGATGTGCATGGTACAGCGTAGACTGCAAATTACGTTGTAAGTCATGCCAAGTTCATACCTCACGATCCGAGTAATAAGCACAATGCGGGCAAGCGGATCTCGCAGATTGTATGGACAATGGCAGCTTGCAATATGTTATTGTGCTGAAACATTACAATGTTTTGCACAACACTGCAATACCCAATAGAGTGTGAGGGTTGTGCGTATTCCCTCTGCGGGGATAAAAGGAGACACAACGCTCCGTTTGTGCCGGGCAGCAGACTCAGTGTTTCCAGTGCGAGTGGTGAGTGAAAGATAAGACCAGAATGAGATGAGATGAGCACTGCGACGGCCTTTTCATCAGAACCCGCTGAACAGCATGGCTTGATGACATTTTGAGTGTAGTGAGGCTGTTTAACTTTTTTGTTTAACCAGCCAAGAAAAATATTGCAAAGTATGTTTTCAGATATTCTTCTCTTTTTTGAACACTTTGAATACTTTTTCAAGTACTCCAATCAAAATATATGTGTTTTAATATGATTAAATGTGATGCCAGATTCTACATTCCCTTGATCACAAGTGACAAGTTTTGGGGAAAAAAAGCATGTACAAGTATAAAATAAAATCAAGAAAACCTTTTTTTAAACTACATGCAGCATTTTTACACAAGTATAATTTAAACATCTATATCTCATGCTTATTTATATTCTCTTAAAATACATTAACATAAATAAACTCAGCGACACAGTGGAAAACTCTAGCTTATTATTATCATCAATGCTTAAGGGTACGACGTGCTGTCAGCAAACATAATGAAATTAATCTGACAGACTCAAAAGAAATGTGTTGCCACATAAAAATCACATTGTCCATGTTTGTGCTTAGAAGCTTTAAAAAAGTGAATGAAACCTGTAAAATGTATAATAATAATAATAATGTTTTATTAAAAACAAAATAACAGTACAATTATTATTATTATATCTAAAATTAAATGTTAAGAATTACTATTTTATTATCATTATTATCTACATAATAATATATAATAAAATATAATATACTGTTTTATATATTTGGAATAATATGTTATGATATTCCATTAAATTATTCAAATAAATATATTTTCAGAAATTGATTCTCTTCATCTTTATTAACAATTTAATTTGTTATTCTAATAAAAAAAGCTATTATACAAAACTTAAAAATTATTTTCTTTGAAAACTACACATCTAACCTTATTTTAGAACCACTTTTAACAATATATATATATATATATATATATATATATATATATATATATATATATATATATATATATATATATATATATATATATATATATATATTATATTTTTAATTTTTAAAAAAAAATTTTTTTTTTAATTTTTTAAAAAAAATTTTATGTATATTATGTATAACATCCATAAAAATATTCAGAGAAAAATTAAATGTTTTTTTTTTATATTTTAATTCCAACTGTAAATTTTAGATCTCATATTTATTGTTCACAAACCAAACAAATCACTCTTTCTCACTCATATTTCCTATAAGTATAAGATCTATCCACCATATTTCATTTTTTCCCAAAACATTTTATCACTCTCACCTCAGTTTTCCTCACATATGCACATGCACACACACACTTTAACTTTTCCATTAAACTTAAAGCTGCCCTGAAAGGGATTAGAGTGAAGTTTTCAGAAAGAAATCGTTCTTCCTACATTATCAGCATGAGATGAAGATGTGTGAGTGCGAGCGGGTGTGTGTCCCTTTATCAGAGGGGCTTTATGCGAGGCTTAGGCAGTAGTAGCTTCAGACAGTGAGGGTCTATATGTTCTCCTCTCCCAGCAGCATAATCACTCATGAGTGGCACCTCATTTCACAGCCTCTAATGGCATGACATTCGGAGCACACCGGGGTACCAAGCACGGAAGCTTTCTCTGTGTTTTTTTTTTTTTTTTTTTTCAGTGGGGGAGGATGGGGGGCCGGAAAGCAAGCTGATAGCTTATGAGAGGTGCTCTGCTGATCACAGAATTTTAGTATCTTTTTGTATTTCAGTCCAGCTTTATTATCCAGCTGAATATTTGAAGGCAGTCTAACATATCTTTTAACTGTCATTTATCACAAATTGATTGTTTAGCATCACTTTTTTTTTTCTCCGTGTCTCTCTTTCTATCTTTGATGCCCACCACCCCCTCCCAGCGCAATAATGCGATAAGCACGCGTGAATGTTTGCTGTTACATGAGCATTGCTGCAAGCACTCTGCAGCTTCCTGTGATGTTTGATAGTGTTGCACAGCCATCTGAACCAAAGTTATCTTAACTAGCTCTGTGATAGACACTACAGCCCTCCAGGATTCCTCTAGTGAGGAATGTGTGTGTGTCATGTGCCAAGCCCCAGGCCCTAGCCAGGCAGGTAGCATGACTGTATAATTGTGCCGTGACACTCTGAACCCCTGGCTGATACATAAGCATGTTAATTTTCTGATAGCGGGAGCGGCGGGCAGTCAGACTGCGAGTTATGATGGGTGTAATTTGTGGCTCCTGCAGCATTGTGAAAAGACCAGGGTCATGGGCTGGATAAATACAAATGGAAATTGATGTGGGGCTCATTTCTGCTTGACCAGCCTGCCTGGGGAGCCTGATAGAGAGAGAGAGAGGCAGGAGGACATCTTGGTGTGGCTTTCACGTCCCCCTTTTACACACTCTCCGATATCTGAAGAAAAATGTTAAATGGGGAAAAAGAGCCAATGAAAGTGCCATCTGATGGCATTTACTCGGCAGTGTTTAAAGGGATATTTCAAATTCTGTCATCAATTACACACCCTCAAGTTGACTTTTCTGTGGAACACAAAAGAAAATATTTTAAAATACTGTTTTTGTCCATACAATCAAAGTCAGACAGGGCTAATGTTGTATTGACTTTCACTGTATGGACAAAAACGGTGAAAACTTCCACAGAAGAAATTCATACAGGTTTGGAAAGATGTGAGTAAATGATGACAGAATTTAAAATGAACTATATTATTATTATTATTGTTGTTAATGTATTTGTAAAATAAAACTTGAAAAATTACTATTTATTATTATTATTATTTACATTATAATATATTATAAAATATAATATGTGACCCTGGACCACAAAACCAGTCAGAAGTTGCACATGTATATTTGTAGCAATAACCAACAATACATCGATTTTCATGTTATGCCAAAAATCATTATGATATTAAGTAAAGATCATGTTTCATGAAGATATTTGTAAATTTCCTACAATATATATATATATATATATATATATATATATATATATATATATATATATATATATATATATATATATATAAATATAAATATAAATATATTTTTGCTAAGGACATCATGTGGACAGCTTTAAAGGTGATTTTCTCAACATTTTTTTTTTTTTTTTTTTTTTGCACCTTCAGATTCCAGATTTTCAAATAGTAGTATCTCGGCCAAATATTGTCCTATCCTAATAAACCATACCTCAGTGAAAAGCTTATTTATATGTTCAGCCTTCATATCATGTATCTAAATTTCTTGATCTCAAAAAAAGAAAGAAAAGAAAAAAATGACCCATATGAATGGTTTTGTGGTCCAGGGTCACATATACTGTTTTATATGTTTGAAATATGTTATGATGTTTTTTAAATTATTCAAATTAATATCTTTTCAGAAATCAATTCTCTTAATTTTTATTAACAGTTTCAATATTTGAAAAAAATATGTATAATATAAAACTTTAAGAATTATTTTCTTTGAAAACTGGACATCTAGAAATTGTATTTTATTTTAGAACCACTTTTACTTCTAACAGTATATTTTCGAGCTCATATTTTTGGTGTTCAGAAATCAAGACCTCAAACAATGTTTACATTTTATCACTCTCATGTTTGGAACGGCATGAGTACTAATGACAGAATTTTTATTTTTGAATGAACTATACCTTTAAGGGCACATTTACATGACAACTGTGTACTAAAATGGAAGTTTTTTCTTTGCGTACTTCACGTACAGACAACAACATTTTCAAAATGATTCACGGATCCGTGATAACGATTAAAAATGCTGTATTATTATTATGCTTCCAGGCCAGTAGTTGGCGATGTCACTTTGTAAAGAAACTATGTGCCTATAAACTGAGCCGTGTTCACAAATTTGCGTTTTTGTAGTTTAAACGGAGACGATAATGATATCAAAAACTTGCACTTTAAAACCAAAAGTTTCAAAAGTTTGCATTTTAAGGCTCCCAAAACACCTATGTTGTGTAAATGACTGGCCAAAATGCATACGTTTTCTGTTTTTAGTTGAAAACGGTGTTGTGTTAACAGCCCCTTAGTTTCCTGTGTAAAAATTAAAGTTTTTTTTTCTCCTGATATTTAGTTCAAGCTTAGTAAACATTGCTTTATTAAACTTTAAAATTTCGAAATACACAAACATTTGTTGCATTACCTGACTTATAACAGTTTCCTGCCTTTGTTCTGTTCTGAAGGAGCTTAATGTTGTGCAAGTTAGATATGCCATATGTTAGCTCTTAGAACAAAACAAGTTATGGAAGAAAAATATGACCTTTGTGATATACCAATTTTGAAAGTCAATATACCAGCAAATATTAGATGTTTTTCTTCCTGCTGCTTTTTCTTGTCTGCGTTGTCATTATGTGGCTTCATCTCATTCCAGTCGGAGAAGGCCAGAAATGAACAGCTGCTGATTTGTGTGAGGTCACATGAGTGACATCTTCATTTTGACGAGGAACATCACTGAAAAGAAGCCTGTGTGTTTTGCGAGTGTGTGCGTGTGCATACATAGATGAAGATATGCGAGTATGTGTGCGTTGCCCTTACGCATAGGTGTGTGTGTGTTTTCTCTAAAAAGGCCCGGAGAGGACCGTCCCGCCTGAAACACTGTCACAGCTCGCCTGACTGGCAGTTCAAGAGCTCTTCATTAGAATCCCGCTGGGTCTACGGCAAAGAAAAACAATGTGGTTGGCCCAGGACCTGTAACCTTCCCATTTAATCAGCGCTTCAAACTGCATTGTCTCTCCCCACCGTGGGAGCTGGTTTCCAAGGCTCTGCTGAGACTCCTAGGCAAACAACCTCCTATCTGACTGTGCTAACACGTCTCTCTCTGTGTCACACTGGAGCTTTAGGTCTCTTTTACAGCTCGATTAGCACACATTTTATTAGCAACACATTCCGTAACACGTATAGCATGTAGTCGCTTGTTTAAGGAAATATCAGAGGCTGTTTTAATGTTCTGTGTATTTACACAAACAGATGCTTGCCAGAAGAGGCGAACAGCACATCAATTATTTCCTGTAATTTGTGTTTGTAGATTTGTACAGCAGTTTCCTACTAAACTAGTCGTTTATGTTTTAGAGATCATGTTTTCACTAATGTGATACATGATCATACCATGTAGTGCACTTTTTTTGTACCTATTAAAGTACTTAATTTAATTAAGTACTTCAAAAAGTTAAAGTAGTATGTGTGCAAATCAGATATTAATGCAAGTGCTTTTCTTGCTGAATACATAATTGTGTTATATAATGTATTTATTTTTATTTTCTTTTATGGTAACGCTTTAGCTTAGGGTCCAGGTCTCACTGTTAACTAACTATTCACTATGACTTTTGCCTCAATAAACTTCTAATTACTGCTTACTAATAGTTAATAGTAATGTGTTAAGTTTAGGTATTGGGTATGAATAAGGGATGTAGAATATGTTCATTTGGAATAAGGCATTAATATGTGCTTTATAAACAGCCAAATATCCAAGTAATATGCATAAGCAACTGATTAATAGTGAGAATTGGACCTTACACTCTAGAAATGCTGGGTTAAAAACAACCCAAGTTGGGTTGAAAATGGACAAACCCAGCGATTAGGTTGTTTTAACCCAGCGGTTGGGGTTATTTCACCCAACTATTCTTTAAAAATGACTATATGGCTGGCTTTAAATGAACTCAAAATATGTTAAAAATTAGCATTTATTAATATGTTTAATAAATGAGCATTTATTCTTAAGTTTAATGAATAATAATTAAACAACAAACATGTATGACATTGCTTATTAATAACTGTTCACCTTTTGATTATTATTGTCGCCTCTAGTAATTATGTGTCTGGTTTTTAATTTCCAACCTATTTTGGGTTCATTTTAAGCCAGACATATAGTCATTTTTAAACAATAGTTGAGTTAAATAAATCTGTTGGGCAAACATTTAACCCAAATGCTGGGTTTGTCCACTTTCAACCCAACTTGGGTTGTTTTTAACCCAGCACTTTTTAAGGAGTGTGAACTAAAGTGTTACCTGTTTTATTATAATTATTAGTGTCATTTTTTGTAGATGAATTTCACCTATAATATCAACCGTCTTTTCTCCTCTATTTCAAAGACACCATCACTTAGATCTGTTTCCAAATTCTGTTCCAATAAATGTCGCATTAATCAGAAATTAACATGCCAATGCGATTTGGCTGCTTTGATAAATGTAAGACAAAACGTGAGTTGTTGAGAAAGTGAGAAAGAATGACAGCGAGAAGCCCCAACATGATCGCAAAGATAACAAGAGATCTTCTCAAAAAAACAGAAGAAAAAAAGAAAAGAAAAGATTTCTTTTTTTCTCTGAGATTCACTCATATCATTCACTCTGTCTCTGTCAAGTATATAAAGAGAAAATACAGTACCATTTTATTCAACCACTGAGACCTGAACAAAAGGCAAATGAATCCTGCAGTCTGAGTTCCAGAGCTGCTCCAGTGACCTCTTCCCTCAGCAGCCGTGCTGCACACTGCAAATGAGGCAGGCACCCGGGGATTCCAGCTCACCTCACCTCTGACTGCCATTGTGGTTTTTTTTTTGCACTATTATTAAAAAATAATAACACATCTCAGCAATTGCCTGGAGTTATTTACCTCAATAGCACTGGGGACAATTATAAATGGATATCAAGCTACGGCGTGTTTCCTGCCATTTGTTTTTCTTTCCTTTTAGTGCAATTAATTCCTAATATTTTAAGGACTATATTTCTCATTTTACATTATCCATTTAATTTTGATCAGAATGAAATACAAAATAATAGCATTTAATTAATTTTACATTTCATAACAAAATATCAAATTCAAAGCATGTTTTATGAGATAAATTGTAAATGTAAATTTCCAGTTGTCAAATATCATGCTATTTAAAGACATTGTTTGTGCATGAGAATTAATTCAGCTATTTGTGTTTTATTTGAAGCCTCATAATTGGGTGTAATCAGGATCAAACTGCAACACTCCTGTAAAGAAATGCATCTGTAGAAAAAAAAACAAAACAAAACATCCTCTGTATTTTCTTTCTTACTCAGTTGTGGATGAAATCTGTACTTAGAATAAATTACTATGTGTGACTTCTGCCGGTAACATGCTGCTGCATACATGAAACCAGTGGGGAGAAAAAAAAAATCATTTTCATATTAGTTGTAGAGAACCATCATAATGACCACATATTATTTTTGACAGGCATGTCAGGGGTATAGTGAGCAGTGAGAGCATGAGTCTTTTGTGAGTCAACTCAAATATTGCTGCCTTACAATCACAACAACCACCGTAACATGCTTGAAGGGTTATTGTATGTATGTATATATATATATATATATATATATATATATATATATATATATATATATATATATATATATATATATATATATATATATATATATATATATATATACAAAAGAATTGTTTTAAGTTACCTGGTTGCCTTAATATTTTGAGTTCATTGAAATTAAAAATTTGAGTTAATACAATGAAGGTGATTTGTTTAATCAACAGAAACTCATAATATATTATGTTGTTTGAACCACATTGATTATCTTAGTTGATCTGACAAAAGAAAAAAATGTTGTGATAACGAACCATGAAAATATTTGAATATATATGAAATTGATTAATATATTAAAATCTGAAATTGCATTATATGTATAATGCAATTTCATATTTTATATTTACATTTATATAATTGTTTTATAAACTTATATTTGTATAGATATGAATAACTAGTCATTTATATTTATTAAATTAAAAATACATTATTATTTAAAAATATATGTACAGTACAGTTAATATTTAAGTTGTAAAATCATCTGCTACTGTAATGTATGTTTAGACTTTACATTATTTAGCTTGATGGACGTACGGAAAGAGACCTGTAAAAATGACTGGACAAATGAAGGCATGAATGAATAAAGGAATGAAGGAATGAATGGCTAGGAATCTTCACATTATGTGTTTTTTGATGTCCTATGATAATATAATTATACTATCCACACATCTGAGAGGAGAGGTTGATTTGTCTTGCTGTGAGCTAACACACTTAATTGCAGTATGCAAATGAGAGCAATTACAAAGCTTTTAGGTAAAGAGATGACAGCTGAGGTTGAAAGAGGAAGAGGCCTCACCCAAACAGTTGTCATGGTAACAATATGGAGTAACCTTACAGTCAAATAATTATACATGGGGGAGGCAAGCTGATAAAACCTAAGGATAGTAGAGGTTCGGTAATGCACATGCATAAAGACACTGCCACATAGAATTTAACAACCTCTTTATGTAAAAAATTGTATGCCTCTTTTAATGACCAAACTTTTCGTACTTTTTTTTTTTTTCATTGACTTACAGTAGCATGTCATAAAACCATTCAGGTGCAATAACATATGTCCAGCAATGCATTATTTGAGCAAGGAATAAACCACTTATGTAATTACTACTGTTAAATGCTTTGGCTTGGACAACGATACTTTAAATTCACTCTGCTGTTGATTAAAAAAAAAAAAAAAAGGAAAAATTACTGCACTGTGCTCTGTGAATAAATTGTTATCATTGTCATTGCATTAACATCTTATCATCGATCTATCAAGAACGCTGCAATTTCTATGACAATAAATCAATTCTCGCACACGCAGCACAAATGACCAATCTGCTCTCAAACAAGAAGAACGAGAGCATGATTGTGACTCAAGTGCATTGTTTGAAATCATTTTCGGCTCCACAAAAAACAATTCTTGCCGGCAACTGGCACAAGGGTTGCGTTTCGCCTCTCTTTGTTTACCACAAAATGAAGGGGTGCGACACAGCGCCGAATGCCGCTAGCATACCTAATAAAAATTGTAGTCACAAATTGATATTTTCTATGGCAATTTATTTTACAATTACTCTTGCGGAGGCTTTCATGAATTAAATATGAGTTCTGTCTGGGAATTAGATGTTATAAAGGTAAATTACAAGAGGCAGGCTGTAATTGAGGTGGCTGCAACATGGGCCTACTGAACTAATCCCTGGCTGGGTCATGTGATAGTCTGTCCTCCAATGGCAGGAGGCTTTTTTGCCACAAAGCCTGAGCAGCTGAGAAAATTGATTTCTCATCTGAGCGCTATTTGATAGCTTTTGAAATCAGAAATTGAAATTAACTAACCTACGCCCCGTCATTACAAAAGAGCAAATTAAAATTGCAACAGTGTTTCCTATTGGCAGTGTACGCCTGCCAAGGTAAATTTCTAAATAGATTTTAAGATGCTCCGCTTGCACGCCTGGCTTACTCCCTCTCGCACACACACAAAATCACTTTATCTTTACACGCAAACAACACGCGGCACACACACACACTCACACACACACACACACACACCTGTGCTACATTGAGAGGGAGGATCTTTTCATTGAAAACTGCAGATCACTGGTGGATTATACTTGATATTGTAATGCTACAGAAATCACAGAATTTACATGACACTGAAATTAATTCAGTGGTTTTGAGTGAAATATGCATGACGTCTTTGATCTCTAAATAAAAACAGACTTGAAAAAAGGCACCCGTGACTTTTTGCTAGCTTTTATTCATGCATATTCAAATTTATTTTCCCTGGGAGGGGCTTCATTTCAGTACATACGCATTAATAGTCAAGAGGTTATTTTTTGAATACATTAATTTGACTACTTCACAAACCATTACTTCTACAAAATAATGTGTTGTCTCAACAACAACAACAACAACAAAAATGAACAGTTTGCGTCACTTTGAGTGAGTTTACATTGAACCAACATGCTATACTGAGTTAAAAATTTGTAGCATAAACACAAATTTTTAAGTTAATAACTTAAAAAAATTGAGTTGTAGCCCTTATCTATTTCAGTTCAAATCAGCAGCTATCATAGCACATGCTAACATAACTTATTTAACATGTATGTTTAATGAACAAGTAAGATATTACTGGTAACACTTTACAATAAGGTTCATTAGTTAAACATTAGTTAATGTATTAACTAACATGAGCAATGCATTTGTTACTGTATATAGTAATCTTGTTTGTTCATGTTAGTTCCCAGTGCATTAAC